>NW_017306379.1:660456-685644 GCF_000935625.1 Nanorana parkeri
CCATTCCTCCACCAATCAGGTAAGTACCACCTAGCCCGGTTTGACAAACTGTTTAATTCCTCGCTATCCCAATCACTTTAAACCCGGTCTTTAATCTATTTGTTCCAGGCCTAACTTTTCTGCAATACATGCACATTTCACCATGTTTCATTTCTTAAAGCAGACCTTGCACTACAAGCACATGGCAAAATATTGCAATGAATAAAAAAAATCAAAAATGAGGAAAAAAGATAGTAAATTGCAAGGTTCACTTTAAAAATGCTGCAAGTGCAGAAAAATATCTGCTGATCTCTTAGAAATCCAGTATTATCCTAGCAGCACTGAAATACCAAGCAATGTTGTCAGCCCTGCCTGAGTTTTCTCCTACTGGCCTACAAAACCTTACCCCTCTCCTCATTTTCATATTGTAGTGGTGAGGTGCTAAGGAGGAACTTCACCCCAGCTAGGTTTAACTAAATTCCCCTCTATCTAATAAGTGTTCCTGTATAGTAATAACAAAATAACATACTTATTAGTCCATGAAGTCCAGAGATGGCTTCCTTGCAGTCGTAGTACCCCTCGCGTCACTCTGGTCTTGTGCCACAATCTTGAAATATGCAGCACATGCATAGGCATGTCACAGGCCTCTGCCAGCTCCCAAACACCTAGCAGAGACCAGAGGCATGTCTGCACAGGGGTCGGGTCTCATGGAGCACATGCGTCCCTTACTTGAACTGCCTCCCGGGATATGTGACGTGACCATCCCAGGAGATGCCAGGGGAAGGGAATTGGGGACGCCAACCTTATCCTCGCCTAGGTGAGGAATGAGGAAGTAGAGGGTTGCACAACTAATGAAGATGTTGCATTTTTCCTAAAATGTTCAAACTTTCTGCTAGTTTAAACATTTTAGGCGGAAGAAAGCAGTTGAGAGAAACTTATTTTAATGGGTGAAGGCCCATTTTAGGGTATGGCCAAGCTTGACTTACAGGAAATGTAGAAATTTGCTTATAATTTTAAACACGCATTACCCCTGGGTTGTTAATACATTTAACATGCAGTTGGTAGGTACGGACTACTGTACTTTGCATATGAGCATGCACTTCTCATGGCTAATGACGGCATGGGTCTCTACCCCTCTACGCCCATATAGATTTCAGAATCAAGCCTTACTTCAAACCACTTGTACAACAAGCAGCCTTAATACATAATTGGTTAAATAATCATACAGTATAAATCGGTGAGCTCTTTCCAGTAATTGTATCCATTATGTGCTATTCAGCACTATCTGCCATGCAGGATCACTGTGCTTACTCCCTGTGCATTGTGTTGTGTTCAGCTTACATTTCTTAGCCACTTGAGATAATAATTTATTGACTGTGGTTTTGCAGCAGTTTAATTTACTGACTATAAGAGGAGATTGGGAGACAGAGAAGTGGAGCTTAAGGAGGTTATTTAGCAAACTTTCCTGTCATCAGCAAGATGTGCCATTCGCTAGAGAGAAATAAATATTTGTAAACAGCAAAAAAAATAAAATAATAATAATGATAATAATAATAGTTTGGGGTTTACTTTCTAATGTTAGCTTTTCCTCTGCCAGCGACCAATAGACAAGCTGACCGCCACCTAAATGATGATGCAGCATCAGAGCATTTCCCCCTGACTTCTGACTGAGATGACACATTGTTTATTCACTTATGGATAAATATTGTAGGAAGAAATTTTCTACGTTGTAAAAAATAAATAAATAAAGAGTAGGGATGAGCTTTGGTTCGGGTCGACCATGACCTCCAACTGAATCCATGCTGTTCGCATTTCATTGAATGGTGAACAATTTGGCCAGTTTGCCCCCCCCCCACCCCATGAACCTCCCTCTGTTTTCTAGCAACCAATAATGCTGTGCAGTGCGAGCAACTTCACTGGCGCAGAGCGTCCTTAGTTGCCAGGACACAGACAGATGAATCATAGCACCCTATGATACTGTGGGGGCACCAACTTCTTAGCAACCAATGACACTGTGTACAGTGTCATTGGTTGCTAAGATGCTAGTGGCTCACAGCATCATGGTTTGTTATGGTGTCAGTTTGCACAGAGCCGTTAGTTGCTAGGACACCAGGACTTCACAGCATCATTGGTTGTTATGGTGTTCCAGCCCACATCTTAGCAACCAATGATGCTGCATGACCTAGCCGCTAGCACCCAAGCAACCAATAACTGTGCAGATCGCTGGGTTGCAGCAGTGTGTAGCAGTGCCCAGCAGTATAACTCAAGGAATCGCTGCACAAGGCACTGTTTACTTTTTTTTTTAACTTTATTGGCAGTTTACACTCCATTCAAAGGACTTGTGTGGTGTGCTGCACTGTGGTGGCCTCTGTAGCCATCCAGTCTGCCATCTGCATTTTCCTGCACCACACATCACACCAGCATTGTGGTGTGGACGGGGCACTTAGAAAAAAATTGTTGTCTGTGTGCCCTTTTGGTTGACTGGCATCGGTGTCAACTAGTCCTTAGTGATTGTGTTAAGATCTACTTAAGGCTAGGTTCACATTGCGTTGATCCGTGACCGCACGGCCAACATGCATGAAACCGTGCGGATGGTCACGGAATCGCACATTATCGTCGATTGCGCTGGTGGTACCATTATTTTTTAACGGCACCCCAGTCATGCCAGGTAGATCGTGCGGTTTCCTGCCGCGATACCACAATCGCGGTTGAAAAAGCTGTGCGGTGCATCGCAAAAAAAGATACGTGTACTTTTTTTAGCGATTACCGCGTGCATATAACCTCATTGAAATCAACAGAGCCACGCAGCAATCGCTGTGTGCAATGCTGCACAATCGCACGTGCTCTGGACGTGTGTCCCGGGACCGCCGATATCTGAACCTAGCCTCAATGAAGGTAAATGCATAAAAATGTCTTAAAAATGCAGTAAACTGCAACTCATGATCATGAACCAGCCACATAGAAATGAAAATGATTTTGTCTTGAAATCCTGACAGTGCATTCATTTTACTGCAGGGTAATGGACCAGTGTGAATGGGCCCTCTACCAGCCCTGCAACTGCCAAAGAAATATAGCAGAAACTGCATGACTTTATTTTTCATCTTGTTACTTTTGTTTTGATGTACTGTAAATGTACCAGTCCAAGTTTATCTTCTGCGAAGAGTATGATACATTCAGATTACACAGGAAATGACATTTACATGACAATTGTTTCCTACCTTCCAATTTTCCCGGTTTCAGGCACTGCACACATGAAAATGGCATAAGCGGAACGATAAATGCTAGAAATATAATGTCTTCACATGGAGATGTTTCACAAGAAACGTTCCCAAAGATGATATCAGCTAAAGTGCTTCGAAAAGAAAAGACATTAAAAATTATACTTTCTTTTCAGCTGTTTGGATTTTTTTAGTTCACCTGAGCCTATCATTGTAAAGTTTAAAAAGTAAAATTCACAAGGTGATTGCTATTACTTTTATTACCCAGAATAGAGAGAATCTCTCTAGGCTAAGAGTCATTTTAACAGAAGATAACGAGAAGAAGTCACCAGCACTCAGTACTTAAAGATGCAAAAATACCCTCAATTTATTAATAATACGTCATATTAGTCAAATAAGCCAATGTTTTAGGGCCGCGCAAGGTGCCTTCTTCACATGGGTCATTATGTACCCTGAAGAAGGGACCCTGCGCGGCCTTGAAATGTTGGCTTATTTGACTAATGTGACATGTTATTTATAAATTGAGAGTATTTTTGCATCTTTAAGTACTGAGTGCTGGGGACTTCTTCCTGTTATCTTCTGTGGATTTACATGGTTTCATTCGTGACTGTCACTACGAGTACAACCTTACTCAACTTGGTTGCAGTTTCGTATTGAGTGCAGTTGGCATCTACACTTTCCTAGTAATTTTATCAAGACTGGACTTTTGAGCTAAATGCTATCTCACTGTCCAATATGGATGCCTCAGTGGCCAATGAAAGTACACTCATTGCAAGGGGTCATGGCAAGTGGTCAAGGCTTACTCCTGAAGTCAGGCCTCTGTAACAAAGTAAAACTAGTTACATGGACAATTGTAATCAGGGCTAACCATGTGGCAGTGGTTTAAAGGGAGCAGTTGGCTTCTCCTCTAAATGTTCTTTTCTATAGTGAGTAATGAGCAGTTACAACAATGCATTAGTCCTTATCCAAAGCTTAACTCTGTACAGTAAGGCTCTGATACACATCACTCATTAGGCAGTTGAAGAATGCAGAACATGCATATCTGTAGGTGCTCAAGGTGTGCTTCCTTAAAAGCAAGCTAAACTTTACATTGTACAGTAGGTACCATTGGGTGTCTACACTAACATGGTCAACAGCACCACCTGCTGCCCTAAAATTCCACAGAATCCCCGTAAACAAACCTAATTGTGATGCACAATCCCCCTGGGCATCCACAATAGACTTTTTCAGCACCAAAGTGCACAGCTACCAGGCCCACTTGTTGTCCATTGTTGTCAAAATCAGGAAACCAGGTCTGAGAAATGTCATGCAGCCATCACTGAAGTGACTGCATGTAGACAAGAAGTGGCTGCAAACAAATGTCAGGAAGTCAGCAGAACTGAGATTCAATAAATAATGGAAAAGTATTGTATTTGCAAAGAATAAAAAACAGTTGTTAATACACAGGGCTTTAGACAATTAAATGCCAACAAGTTAGGGTTTAGATCTAGTTTAAAGCTCTAATCAGACATATAAGACACAGATTATTGCAGATATGTATTCATTAATAAACCATACAATGTATCTTCTGTTAAATCCAATGAATGTAAGTCTGGGTTTTGCTTAATATTAGCCACTTGCAGTCCCCTGTACATCAGATCTTAGGCTGGCAGAGGAAGGGGCAGCACTGGAAGCCAACCAGGTGTACAGCTTTCAAATGTGTTTACAAGAAACATGATGATAGGAGGAGCTGCTCTTTCCCTGTCTAGTCAGCAGGCTGGTGGGTGGAGATTAGAGGGGGGCACCACTGCATTCCTTAACTGTAACAGAGAAAGTGGTGTCATTCACCTGGCTGTGCTATGAGCTGGGGCTGTGTTAATCTCACAACTGGATGGGCAGAAATACAAATTTCTTTACAGGCAAGGCGTCCCTTTATATCTTATTTCACATGTGTATTTAGCCGCTTGCCTGGAACTTATCTTTAAGTAAGATTTTTGAGAATAAAGAGCCAAAAAAAATTCTCTTTGCACACACTGTTTCCATTTGCACTCACTGATGCCTTGAAGGTCGCAGGATAATTTGGCCGCTTACTTGGCCCAGCTAATAAACAGCTAGCTCCATTTTATCTCACTCTGGCCAATTTAGAGGCAAAGCCAAGGAAAAAGGATTGACACCTGTGGGGCCTCTTTGGAGGGCTTTAAACCAGATACAAACAAAACAGAGTTCAAAAAACGTTGTTACATCATAACCCACCATAACCCCACTCACTTATCGTAAATCATTAATTACCATCCTCAGCCCTGGTATGGTTTTCACTCCGAGAGTTTTCATCGCGGCGTAAGGCTCGATTAACTCCACCAAAGTCTACGAACCTTTTCCAATTTAGAAAGAAAGGCCTCTATATATTTCCTGAGCAATTTAACGCCGTGAAGATATTAATACATTTGTGTTAAATTGTATCCTGTGCTTAAATACACTATGGATGAAACCCTAGACCCCCGGTTAATTGGTATGAGTTAAAAAAAAGGCTGATTTCTTCGAGATTAGGCACATACTTATGTACACTTTGACCTACCAGTGCCTCCTTCAGAATTAATCTCCTAAGGTACTAGGATTTGCTTTGCACATGGAGTGCAGTCACTTATGAGGAGAGGTGCCTGGTAAAACAACATTACTTTTCCTGCCTCTTTGAAACATGTTCCCATTCCTCTCCTTCACACGGCTTTTAACAAGTTGTTTTAATTTGGTACAAGGGCTGTTCTGCATGAATTCTGAACGCTGGCAGCATTGAAGGAGTCAAAAACAAGCTTTTAAGTTCTTGGCTATGTGATTGGCGTTCCCGCATAACAGCACTGAGGTCCATCAAGGCTGATAGCTATGTGGGCTTTGGATGTGTTTGCATATTATTTTTTCTCCTAAAATGAATGGTTGGCTTATTTGTCTTTCTTCTGTGTTAGTGCGTTGTTTTGCTGCATTTTAGAGTGTGTTTGAGATGCACGTCTAACGCAGGTCAGCAAATTCCTGTTGACATCAAAGAGTAGAGTAGATGACAGTTCAGAGGCTGCATTTCAACGGGTTATGTACTGTGTTGCGTTGCTTTTCTACAAACACAGCATGTCCTATTGAGGTGCGTTTGAACTCCAGACAAACCAGCTTGAACGCTGAATTTTCTTGTCAAACAATGCGTTTTCCAATTCGAACACATGCATTTGAGCAGCCCTGTTCAAATGGAAAAGAGTGTGTTTGACAAGGACGCCCAACTACATCAGCCCTTAGGGACATGCACAGTTTATGTTTATTGGTCATATGAAAATATATCTACAGTCAGCCCAATCAAAAATATTCCAGGTACTGAAGAATTAAACCACCCAACATTTTTCTCTTCTTTGGGACTCTGTGAGTAAGGTATCTGTGTTGAGTTCCCAGGTCTCTTGTGCCCATTATAAGGGGTTCTCATTCTCTCTGTTGGATTATATATTATTTCATAGTATGGAGGATGGAACAGGGTGAGCTACTACAACACACAAAGGTAGACAGGAACACCAAAACCTACAAGGTGGGGGGTAGCAGATCCAAGAACTTGTGCAGGGAATGCTCCCCACTGGATTCCCACAAGACGCATAAGGATCTTAAAGGTGACTGAACTCACTCAGCATCAGCTAAATTTGAAATATCTTCCCTGTGTGGGCTGACCCTTTACCCAACAGAATAAAGCCTTTTTTATGTATATAACTTATAAAAAATAATAGAACATGTTCTGAAGGCATCTCAGTTACAACTTAGCAAGAGTCACAAGCTTTACTTTTGCCAAATGGGTTTTGTTGAGCTAACGTTCTCCATACTTTGATCTTTCCTCTAAACAGTTTAATGAAGCGGTCAGGCGCTGTTT
The DNA here is from genome assembly GCF_000935625.1 of Nanorana parkeri. Classification (NCBI taxonomy): domain Eukaryota; kingdom Metazoa; phylum Chordata; class Amphibia; order Anura; family Dicroglossidae; genus Nanorana; species Nanorana parkeri. Next base: position 667,522 of record NW_017306379.1, read on the forward strand.
ACACTGAGCCTCACATTTATCTATGCCCTTGTTCATGACTCTCAATCAGTCCTGCAAACATTTTCTGGCCAGGCTCTCAGTTTCATCCAGATTCCGCCCTGGCAACCACCAGCAAACAGACGCAAGGAAAATGTCTGCACGGTTTTAAGCTTCAAAGACCTAAATATCAAGTTCCATTTAAGAAAGAGTGCCGTTTATTTCGTAGAAAATTGCCCAAGAAAATGTATTACTTAGCAAATGTTACCAGTCTTAAAGTGACATTATCCCAATTTTCTCTGTTTTACGGGAACACCCTTTAACAGAAAAAAAAGTTTGGGCTGTACCATCTGGATTTTGTTTTCATTCCTGTCGAGTTGACATGATAACTATGAAGCCATTTGACTCCGCTTCAATTACTACTTCTTTACCATTCACTATGAATTTGAGTGCCGTTCTTTTAAAAGCAGAGCAGTGGAGGCAGATGGAACGTAGTTATTGTTTTCTCTTTTTTTTTTTAAATATGACTTCTACCCTTGGGGAAATAACTTCTCCCACTGCAGCAGAATTGCACTTCACCAAACAATTAAGAACAAAAAAGATGAAATTCTGTATGAAACATTTTATTAGGCGCCCATTAAGCAAAATTATACCAAATAGGCACTCAGAATAAGTAATGATAATTTCAGGTTGCCTCGTGGAATAATGGCCTGAATGGGGTTGGTGTGCCTGTAATTGTTTAATAATAAATACATTTAACATCGGCAGTCACCCAAAAGCTTTCCTAAAAAAAAAAAGGTTTGAAAGGCAGCACATTTTCCTTGTCATATGATTTTATCCACCATCATGTCAACTTTGAGCGAAAGTGTCTCCATATTGCTTGAAGGTTAAACCGATTGATCTTGCAATCAATGTGGTTGGAAAAGAAAAAAAAAAATGTTGACACTAAGAATTAAAAAGGCAAGAGAAAATGATATCATCTCTGTTGGTCTTTCTTACCAAAAGGAGTTATTTTAGTATGTGGCAGAAGCTGAATTACATACCAACCTATTTCTGTAAGTAATTTTTTGGGTGAGCAGGCATGAACTCTGCCAGGTTATCCCTTTTGCAACATCATTGCCTCAATAGGGAAGTATATCACTTATAAAGATAACCTCTAATAAGGAGCTGTACTTCCTCACTCACATATGTCTATATTACGAGTTACTCCCAAAATGCAGAATGCCATGTCGTGTCCCATTGAGTGTTCTTTGCTTAATGACACAACCCAAATGCGCTCAATGAACAAGTAAAGTGGTGCAAAGGTCTCTGCTGCCAATGCAATGCAGCAAAGGATCCCTCTGAACAGTGCAAACCCCCCAAAAAAGCAGGAGTTTCCACCCCTGGATGATCTCTGTTCACAGGATCCAATGGGGAATGGGAAATCCTTTTTGTCCCATAACCCCCTTCTGTGTTGAAAGCCCGATCACCATTAGATCCTGCCAAGTGAACAGAGGTCATTCAGGGGTGGGAATCCCTGCTTTATTTGATTTTGCCCTTCCTGTTTGGAGGGGTCCTTTGCTTCATTGCATTGCCAGCAGTGAACTTTGGACCACCTTACCTGTTCATTGAGTGCATTGGGCTGCATCAGTAAGCAATGAACACTCAATGGGACACTGCAGGCACCACATTGCATACTGTATATTGAGAGCAACTCGAAATATAGGGACACAGTGAGGAGTAAACATTGCTGAGTTAATTGGAGAACAGATAGTGATATCTGCTCTCTGTTATAAATGGACTCCACAGAGAACAAGCAAACTTCAAGCTGATAGTGCCCAAGTGGGATTGGAACCCAGGACTTTAGTGTTGTAAAGCAAGCTTGCTAAGCAATAGTCAACAAACTACAGGATGTCAGGAGTTGCCATCTTAATTGTCCATCCTACTGATGTATCCTCAAATGTTATTTATCAGTTAACGTCCTCTAAGATAATAAAGAATGTGTTGTTTAAATAAATTATGAAGCAGGGACATGAACTTCTCCCCATTTATTTTGTTATTTCAGACAAATGACAAGCAAGAAGAAAACAAGAATTCCGACTTAAAGATCTTTGGCGCTAAAAACCACGTCCGCCATGGGAGAATGCCGGGACAGATGAGATCCCTTGTTACATATACTGGAGATTGATGTATGTGATTGCAATACTAGTGACTGCATATTCTTTCGTTTGGACACATCCTGCATATCCCCGCAGATGACAAAATGCCAGCCGGGGCCGCCATTCTCTCTCAAATTATCCATTCTTCTTTTCACATCTCGATTAGAAGACAGGATGGCATTGTAGTATGATTCACCGAAACGCCTGCTCTGAATACTGATCTTAGCATCTCCCATAATTAAGTTCACTAGGTAAGAATAGAGAAAAGAATAGTCATTTTTTTCTCCTCATGTTTAAACTTGAGGCTTCCTTCAGTTACTTCTATTGTAATGTTTTTACTGATTGAAAACTTGGAAAATTGTCCACACATTGCAAATTGCACTGTTAGTCCCGACTTAAAGTAAAACTAAAGGCTGGGTGTTTTTTTTACCTTAACCACTTCAAGACCAGGTGTTTAGACCCCCTTCCTGGCCAGGCCATTTTTCAGTATTCAGCGCAAGTGAGTGAGTGACTGTATGAGTTCACTCACTTCCCAATCAATAGAGCTAACATGTGACAGTTTCATGTCACACATCAGCGCTAACTATGAGGATGAGTCTAAGTGGGTGATTTACTAACCTAAACACACGCACCCACTAGGTGCATGTGATTTTTACACAGCAAAACGTATTTATCAATCAAAAAGTCTCTAAAAGCATATTTCCACTAATGCCACATATGGAAAAAGCATGCACATAATGCATATATAATGCTGCTTCACAGTTTAGACAAAAATGGTTAGCTCATGCATTTACATCCCTGCATTCATCAACGCAAGCAACACAATGTAGAGCTAATTTACACAACATCACCTTGCAATTCATGCAGGGCTTTGCACAACACACCTGCTGGGTGTGTACACACTACAAAGATGTCTAGATTCCACCAATAGATCTTGCTGGGAGGGAACACACTACAGAGGTGTATACATGTCCGTGGCATGTTTATAAGGTTAGTAAATCAACCCCTAAATCTCTCACCTCATAGTTCTCCTTTAATGAATTATCTGCATTTAGGCAAAAAACACCCAGTACTTTTCTAAAACCTGTTACCCCCCCCAAAAAAAAAAAACACACACACACTTACCTGTACCTGCAGCCGCTTGTAATCCTCTACCGTGACCAGGAGGATACTCAGGGTTCCCTGTACTTCCCGGTTCACGGGGAGGGTACTGAGGGCAGAGGAGCCATAGGCTCCTACTGCTGTCAGTCAAACTGTCTGTGACTGCTGTGGGCATGGCTTGCTGCACGCTGTGTGTCTATGGACGCACGCAGCTGGTGAGGGCACGGCCATGAGTGTGCACGCATGGTTGCCTTCACAGTAGCCGGCTAGCTGATGGAGACACCCGTACAGGGGGAATGGGGATAGCGGTTTAGATACCACTAGAGAACAAAAAAATAAATACATTTAAAGAATAAAAAATGTTTTTTAAGTAAGTCTGGCAACAATTTTTTATATTATACAGGATTTATATAGCGCCAATAGTTTGCACAGCACTTTACAATATAAGGAAGACATTACAGTCACAATACAATTTAAGACAAGATGGTAAGGAGGGCCCTGCCCCTGAGGGATTACAATCTAAAAGGATGAATAAGAAAAGTTAAAAAAAACCCCTAAGGTTTAATGTCACTTTAAAATGCCCAAAGATCAAAATGCAATTAAAAAGCACAACTTCTTTTTAGTTTTGAATGGAGTGGAGAGAGATTAGATCATCTGTCGTGTTTTTCTTGCAGTCTATTTCCCCATTAGGGGGATTGAGCCCCTCTATTTGTCCTGGTGACCGTCATCAATGAAAGTGAAAGAAAATCCCAAATTGTGGGTTGTCATCAGAACAGGAATAGATGGGAAACCTACAAATGAGGACACTAGTTCTGGTGACCCTGCTGACCACCAGGAATTTTCCTCACTTTGGAGGGGTTACCACCAACTTATTATCACTTCCTGTTGTGGCTATTAGACAGGGAGGGAGACACTAATGGAAAAAAAATCTGACAGGGGTTATAATCTTTGCTTACTCTATCCGAAACTGAAAAAAAAATTGTCTTCACTTCTACCTTTACCCAATGCAATCACTCTAAAGCAGGTCTTTTACTGTGTCTTTCTTTCTTTCTTTCTTTCTTTCTTTCTTTCTTTCTTTCTTTCTTTCTTTCTTTCTTTCTTTCTTTCTTTCTTTCTTCCTTCCTTTCTTTTTTTCTTTCTGTATACAGTCATTTAGGTTTCAATTTTCCCTTTTGCTTGCTTCATTTTTCAACAAACGTTTAAGAAACTTCTGATTAGTATTAAAAAAAAAACAGAACAAAAGACAGGATTATAAATGACTCCCTCACTCCCTTTTGTTTATTTTTTCATGCTGATGTGCTAGTTTTCTATTTTTTTTTGTTTTAATTAATTACAAATCGTACAGCAAATGGTTACCCTTCATTTTGGTGACCAATTAAATGACTTTAGCACATGTTCAGCCATTTGTCACAGTGTCAACAAGTGGTTTCCTGAAGATTTGATCCATACTTTCCACCCATTATTGAATTGTGATTTATTACTTTTTTCACAGGCGACTGCATGTATTCTATTCGTCCCGGCTGAATGTCTCAGCTATATCTAGGCTTATCCCGAGAATCCCGTACTGCTGAAAAACAAATGATCATTTGTTCTGTAATGGCATCTGTAGGTCATGAGGTCAACATTTTAACTGATTTTTTCAATTTCAGTTTATAAACTTTTGGGTACATTTTGTTTTTTTCAGCCATTTCAATAAGCGTTGAAAGAGGAACTGCCAGTTTTGGGAAAACTGAAATTGGTTGGCCATCGAAATTTAAGAGCTTATTAGTATTTTTTTTTTTTTTAATTAGAAGAACTTAGTAATGAAAAATAAGTACCAAAAACTGAAAAACTATGAGCCTTGTAAATTTTTATCTGGAAGGAGAGGTTTTTTTTTAACATGGGGAGGCTTTGCCTTATGTTTTTAAGTAATCATATGGCAGTGATGAGTTTAGTGTTTTAAGGTTTCCCTTAAAGAAGCAACCCTGTGTACCGAAGAGTTGGGTGGCGGTTCATGGATTTTGGCACCGTAGGATACCTTGTATGATGTAAAACTGAGCAGCTGACTGTGAGCTGTTGAGCAATGTTGTTCTGGTGTAGCCAGACCTCTCACAAAATAACACACAGTAAAAATGTCAGAGTTAATCTACATGTCTTTGCTGCAGACAGATTAATTTGCATCAAATATAACTTCTGCCCCTGGCAGGGGTGACAGCCTCTGAATTCATGTGTTAGGGTTACACATAGGCTTTGTGTAAGGGTTAGTATTGAGTTTAAAGGGAGAATCAGTGTGACAATTATAGGGAGGGTTAGTGTAAGGCATACAGGGTGGGGTAATGTTAGGGTTACAGTGAGGGTTAGTGTTAGGGTTACCAGGAAAGGTAATGTTAGGGTTACAGGAAGGGTTACTATGAGCAGGTTGTGGTGGAGGGTTACAGGGAGGCTTAGCGGAAGGGCTACTGGAATAGTCTGTGTGAGAATTACAGGGATGGCAAGTGTTAGGATTACAGGGAGGGTTAGTGTGAAAGTTTCAGGGAGGGTTAGTGTTAGGATTACAGGGAGGGTTAGGATTATTAGCAGGGTTGGTGTTGGGATTACAAGGAGGGTTGGAGTTAGGATTACAGGGAGGGTTAGTGTTAGGATTACAGGGAGGGTTAGTGTTAGGATTAGAGGGAGAGTCAGTATTAGAATTACAGAGAAGGTTAGTGTTAAGAATAGATTACAGAGAGGGTTGGTGTTAGGATTACAGGGAGAGTATTAGAATTACAGGGAAGATTAATGTTAGGATTACAGGGGGGGTTAGTGTTAGAATTACAGGGAGGGTCAGTGTTAGCATTACAGGGAGAGTCAGTGTTAGGATTACAGGGTTAGTGATAGGTGTAAAGGGAGGGTTAGTGTTAAGATTGCAGGCAGGGTTAGTGTTAAGATTGCAATTTGCAGGGAGGGTTAGTGTTAAGATTACAGGAAGGGTTAGTGTTAGGGTTACTGGGATAGTCAGTGTTAGGATTATAGGCAAGACTACAGGGCTTTACTACCAGGATGGAGATTTTTGCTCTGACAACTGACAGTATCACATTCCTGGCATTGAAAGCAAATGTATTCCAGCACATGGATTTTGCTTCACTTCGTCTTTCATCTCACTGTAGCTGTAATGCATTTTATTTCATCGGTTATTCATTAAGGATGCTAATTTCAACATCTAATATACAGGTGCTGGCAGAGGTAAAGTCTTCAGCTCTGTATTGGATAGATGATCATGAAATATAACACAATGTGCAAGAAATAATGACAAAAATCTTATCAAAAATGACTTTCAAGTAAACTGTAATCTAACAATCAAATGATGTGCTAGCTGAAGGTAAACAACGAATGTAATACAATCTGAATATTAGCAACATCAAAAAAAATAACTTGCAGTATTTTTTGGAGGGTTTTAGATGTTCAATGTATTTATTTGGCCATGACAAAGTTGTTGTTAGCTATTTATGGCTCTCTGCTATTATTACCCGACCATTACATCAGTTTTGTGTTTTTTCATGGGATCCGTGTTTTCAGGAAGCTGAATCATTAAAGCTGTTTTAATAGGCTACTTGGCAGTTTTTGAGTGTTGCCACGTCTGCACTTGGTGGGTTTCCTTGGTATTTGGGCCTTTTGGGGTTAGCTGATTTTTCCGTGCAATGGTGGGAGCTGCTAACCATAACTCAGTGGCCAACAACAGATTAATGTGTCATTTAGCACTCAGTAAACACACCTGCTCACGCCTGGCATACTCACGAAGTTAATTTGGGATTAATCAGTGCCTCATAAAGTCATTATTGGCTTGTGAGCCCTTCTCTGCTCTTTTTCTGGACCCATACTCTCTTGTCCTTTTATATTATGATATGCACCTGACTCAATGTCGAATTTCCATCACTGAAACCCCTTTAGGCCAGAAGTCCCAAAACTACAGCACACAAGCCCAATGTGGCCCCTTTCTTGCCTTTACCCACCCTTGGGGCCTATTAAATGTCTTCCCAATGATCACAAGGATGGGGCCCTATTTATCCTACTGACACCGACGATGGGGCACTATTCATCACACTGACATCAATGATGGGGCTATTTTCTTCCCACTGACACAATAATAAAGCACCGTTCCCCCAAATGACAACAGCAATGGGATACTACTTTCACTAACACCAACAATGGGGCACTGTTCCTTCATTTGAAAGCAAAGATAGGGCATAATTTCTCTCACTGACAATAGGCCCTAGGTTATATACTTTTTCTACTACCACTGGACACAGTCTGTCCCCTCTAATGTCTGAAGGACACTAAAATAGCCTGTTATTTAAAAGGTACACAACTTTGGCACCATTTTACACACAGCATTTTCTTGTTTTACCAGATTTTTCCTGGCTTAGGGTATTGTGACAATGTGTTGATAAGCTTCTTTGAGATGTTTGTATTATTGTTCACAAAGGGGAAATGTGTGGCTGGTGACTATAGAGGGAAAAACACTTATTTGCCCCCGCTGTCTATAGGCATAGGCCTACTGAGCCTAATGACCTACTGAGCCTAATTGTTGATCTGTCCATAATGTGAGCACATCTCAGGACATCTACAGTGTCTGCATATGAGGATGCTGAATTCCAGCCACAAATGACTGCGTGGTTACTGGCTGTTACAAGGCTGGAGCTAGGTAAAGTTAACTTCCTAAATGTTTTACAGGTTCCCTCAATCCTGGATGGTACAAATAATTTTTGCCTAGAGTTGGCCTTTACTAAATTCTCTACATTGTCAAATCATCTCCTTCATATTAGAACGTCTGGCTAGGAGCAACCTTTAAGAATATAAGCCACAGCAAAGCTGACATTCAAAGAGGCACAATGAGTGCTCTGCAGCTTTAAGAATAAGCAGTGATGGAAATAAGGGAAATAATCATTAAATCTGTTGTAGCAGTTGGGTTCTTATTTGTCATAAACAGAAAATTTGAGAAGCCGCAGAAAGTCGAGAGGCCTCCAGCTGTTAAAATTAACCACGCTCACTGATACGAACACACGTACTTAAGCCAAATGGCACCAGCTGTGTGGCCTGGCCAAGCTCTGCTCAAGGCAGCCGCTGCGCCTATTGTTCATCTCTTTAGCTCTAACTCTATAGGAACAGCAGTAGAGCATCACATGATAAAAGTAATAATAATAATAATAATAATAACAACAATAATAATAATAATATTACATTTATTTATAACAGAAACTCTTTTTGTAAAACACCAGTCATGAGGCACTAGAAGTAGTAACTGCCACTAGGAATTTGCCATTTGACTCCACCCCTACTTCTCCCACATCTTTATATTGACCCATCAATGGAACAAGTGATATCACTGACCATGAGTCAAGGGCGGAGGTGGACTCAAATGTTGCTAATGTTTGACGGATTAGGGAGCACCTGGGGAGCTCTTGAAGATAACAGATGATGAGTATAGACACAGGTTAAGCTGTCACTTAATGTTTAGTTATTATGAAAATATGTAAATAATGTTTAAATAGAAAACTATAGTGGGTGGGAAAAATGCTGGGTATGGGCCAATGTTTGGCTCTCAGCACTATCAAAGGTCATGTTTCTACCAATTCTAGCTTGTTTCAGACACTGTTGTCCTCTCCTTCCTTGATTAATCTTTTGTACAGGGAGACTCTCATGTAGCTCCCTTTGTTTGTTCCCCTCCACAGGATCTGAATCTGGTTCTCTCTGTGTTTCAAAAACAGAACCTATTAGAGTCATTCTTTTCTCTCTAAAAAAAAAAAAGAAAAGCAAAATGTATCTCCCTCTCAAAAAATAAACCTCTGATTTGAGAATCCTACAGCCATAGGGCAGCCTATGGCTGTAGGATTCTTCTTCTGATTTTTGCTAATGCCTACCTTTCTCCTTGGCCATATGATTCCACCCCTCCATTTGCTACTACCTAGTGGAAGTGTGGGCAGGCTATGGACATAGGGCTTTTCCCCTGTAACTATTCCTCCAATGTCCTGACTATGAAATGAAATAATGAAATAAGTAAATCTTACAAACAAAAATGTCTAGAAGGTGAAAGATTACCTTGTCAAAGTGTAAAAGTTGCAGACATGCCTGGCCTCTTATGTGTGCTGGCTAACCACAGCATTATTGCCAAAGAAAAATTATCAATTACAAAAAAATAAATACATTTGAAAATAAAAAATTTATTTAAAAAAACAAGTAAAAAAGAAAAGACATGGCACCTGGGAATCTCCCACTCTGGGGCCACCCAGGCCAGACATTTTCTGGGGTTGCATCGCAAAGATCTTGGACAAAGTGGGACTCAGATCGCCGGTCTTTGAGGTGGTTTTAGTGTAGATTTTGTTAGTAAATACCCGCTGCCATGTGAGCTTCACTGTACAGCCAGCGTACAAAATTGTTGCTGTTGTTTCTCAAATAATACACACTAATGTTTATTTTAAGATAAAACCTGTCTCATCTCTCCCTCTCATATTGCAGCCTAACCAAGCTGCTTTCATACCGTTCACCTACTGAAAAATATATGTAGCTATTGTCTCTCAGATAATACACTCTATCTGCAATATAAAACATTCATTGTTTCTTTCTACATGCTGACTATTCAAGTGCTCGCGTGCTGTCCTGATGCTAGCCAATTTTTTATAAAACACATACCTGAAATCAATATTTAGAATATTTTAGGAATAATTGGGGATAGGTGGATAGCAGGGGGTTCAAGGTATTTAAGGGTTTGGTTTTGAAGTGTTTTGACATTTTTAACAAGCCACCTATGTGATAACAGAGAGTATGTGACAGGTCCTCTTTACGGAGGCAATAATTAGACTTCTAATGTCACCTATAGACCCCAAGAAGCTTCACCAGCCACAGCAGCCAGGGAAATGCGAGACTGAAATCGGAAGTGATGTAATACATACAGTATCACTTCCGGGTTCATGTGCTGCTCTCATTCCGATTAAAGTGCACAGACCCACTGTGAAGAACAGTAGAGCCCGGGATAGCTGGTAGTGGAGGCGGAGGGCACACACTTCCCAGCTCAATACAAGCGATAAGGTGGCTTTATAGCCACCCAAATGGTTGTATGTGACAACCATCACCAGCTGCAAAAAATGGTACCAAGATCATGCCTCCTGCAGCACCCACGATCTTGGTATACAGTTTTGCATTATGTATTGCATATATACATACAGTGGTCCTGAAGCAGTTAATGTACATGGTTTTGTATGTGTACTTAGAACAAAAAAGTCTGAGCCTAGCAAGCCAAGCAATATAAATTCAGCCTTGACCTTTGCCCGAGGACAGATCTTGCGTCTTCATAATTTTGTCCATGTTCCATGTCAGCAGAATCTCCCTTTAATCAAGGCGACCGGACACAACTGGTATGAATTTACTAATAAATATTTTCTTTCGCAGCCCCAGCCAGGCATTAAACACAATGCACATTGTACAAGCATAAAAACGTAATTATGCAGGCAGGGAAGGAAAAGAAAGGACTCTGCTTCTTTACATGTGGTTAGGACTATTCTTGTCTTTTCATGAATCAATGGCACAGCTTTTATGACGATTACTTGGAAAAGAGTCAAATGCGCTATTTTTGTTTAATCCACTACTTGAGAAACTGGTCGTACTGTGAGAATTGTAAAAAAATAATTGTTTTCCGGCCTCTTCTCTCGTTTCCCTTTCGAGTGTTGCCAGTTTGTGTTGCCATAGAGATGCAATTTGTGTATCTTGACATTGTACAGGAGATGCCGGCTGCAAACACACACACAGGTGCTCGGGGTGCGGAGCGGGGACGGGCTCTTTGGAAGGAATTCCGCTGCGAGCCGAAGAACAAATTCTGAATGTTTGGACTTATAATGGAGATCTTTTGACCAACAAAGGTTTCGCTTGATGACGAATTCCTTATAGCGATATAAATGTTAGATGGTGTGAAATGCTAGCAGTCCATTACACTGGACCATGCTAAGGTGGAGGGTCTCTTATTTGCCCAACTATATCTGCGCAGCCACCAGGAATTCCTATTATCCCGAATCCGGGTTCTCTTTCCAACTTGCCTTAGTTCACAAATATTCTTTAAAGTATATGTAAAGCCAGTTTTGGATAGAGTAGGGAAGGGTTATTTATTGCTGTGTCCCGGGAGATATTTCTTGACTTCCTGTCCTATAAATACAACAGGATGTGAGAGGTAATCTCTCAAAATGAGAGGTATTACTCTCGAAGGGCTTGTTCACACCATGTCCGGACCAGAAATGGGCTAGAATAATTTTTTTATCGCACCTGAGATGCATCCAAATGTAGTTCTATAGTATTTCTGGGCTTTTTTCACACCAGTGCAGTCCATTCCAGGGCAGGGAAAAAATGCACTATTTTTTCTGTGCTGGAATGCACCAAATTGCATGTAAATGCATCAAAAACACATGCAAATGAATGCAAATGCCGTTGAACTGGAAAGCCCATTAAAAAAAAAACGCACTAAAACGCGTGAAAAATGCTTTAAAAACACACTGCACCCCGTTTGCAGAAAAACGCACTCAGATCTGGTCCGGACATGGTGTGACGTGAACACTGCCTTAGACAGTTTCCACTAAAGATGAACTTTGAGCTCGGTTGACCATGAGTTTGATCTGAACCCAAGCTGTTTTTAGTTTGACGAATGGGTGAACGGTTTTGCCAACAATGCTGGGAGGAGAGGGGCCGAGCTGCTGAGTCACTGTTGGGAGAGGGGAGCTGCATACAGCGAGCTGCTTAAAGTGACATTAAAGTTCTGTCCCCACCAATGCTGCTGCAAGCAATTAACTTATTTGATCCAATCATCTTCCTTCAACTCATTTCTGACAGTCCCTCTGGCGCTGGTGCTGGTCTCTGATCCACCGCAGACTCCTCGGGTCCCATGGTGTCTGTCCGATGTGCGCGCTCCCCGCTGCCTGGCTGCATCTATTATGTTTAATTTTCTTAGCCTCCCTCGGCTTTACTGTGCATGCGCCCGCACACTTCTTCACAGCCGCTCTGGAAACCGGGAGTGCATCAGCTGGGAGTGAACGGCACTGGAACAGGTAAGAAATTAGGTATTTGCCTAATTATTTTTGCTTTAATCATGGGGCATTTATCTACTGCTTGCCAAAAAAAAAAGCGATAGAGCTTAATTATATATTAGGCACTGCTGCAAGGGGGGATCAAAGGGGCTGAGCTGCTAAGTCGCTGGTGTGTGTGTGTGTGTGTGGGGGGGGGCGCGCAGCATGCACTGTGCTGCTGAAACACTGCTGGGAAGCGGAGCAGGTGGCTGAGCTGCTGGTCAGGTGGAGCTAATCTGCTCCACAGTGCCAGTAGCTGCAGAGGTCAGTGGGGGCTTGTTTTAAAGCTTATTGTGCTGGTTCATTTATTTAATAATGACACGTTTTATAAACTGAGGTAAAAATTAGATCTCTTTTGCTGGCCTTTAGCCTCCTCATTTTTCACCATATGCAAATGAGGATATTGGGCAAAAATCCTCATTTGCAGGCTGTCAGACGTGTTAGCAAGTGACATCAATCTCTGTAACAGAATCATCAATAAAATCAAACATTCTCATTTCAGAAATCCAAATGTAAAAAAAAAAACAAATCAGGGCCTTCAATTATAACATTCAGCGTACTATAAATATGTTGAATTTCACAGAATCCTGCTTTTCCTATTAAATAATAAACCAAGCTGATCATATGCTGAGGGACTTTGTTGAACATAATTTTTTTAGGCAGATATCTGCCCATGTATGACCAGCCATAATATAATAGTCCAATTAATATTGCACATGGGCCAAAGGTCCTCATCATTTCTACTACCTATGTGCACGGTCTCCTCGGATATTATTAATCTTGTCACTCAGCACTTGAAGCTCAATATTTTTCAGCCAACATGTCAGATTAAAGCATGCCTGACAATACAGAAAGCCTGCCGAATGGAATGAGTAAGTATTCAGCCTGAGATCCTGCTTCAATCATTATACAGAATTACCAGCATGTTGTACAGCTCGCAGCCTATAATACAGCTACAATGTTTCCTCTACCAAGGTTTTTCCAATTACTGTTACAATTTCAGGATCATAAAGTGAGATGTTCCCTCTGGACCTACTACATGCTGGAAAACACTTCAGCGCATGAAGCCTCAGCAATGGTCATTCGGACCATAAGAAGGGATGTTTCTCTCCGCAAGGTCACGTCATCATCAAAAACATGAAAAAAAGGTGTTTGTATTGTGATGGATCTAGCAGGAATTCTTTTAGGAGACTTTGGGGATTATTTCCAAAGCTAAATCACATTTTTCAATAATTTCACATACAAATATATACTGTATATATACTATATATATATATAGGGGGAAGATTAGCACAAGGTTGTACTTTAAGGACACAGTCCACTCGCAAATGTTTAAGGGCTGCTAGAAAAAGTTTGAATGTCCACATAAGTTTTCCCTTGTAGGGGTTTTCCAGCATAACATTCATGGGCTACTTGCAAAATAAACACAGGTTCAGCCTCTTGGTTTCCACTCTCAGTGTCCTGCTGCTTTAACTCACTGGTCCTTTGTCTGTTCCTCCACATACTATACTTCATTGTAGTGCTGACCTGCACTCACACTGGCTACCCTCAGCCTCACTGGCTCTCTCTCCTTGAACTCTTTTCCAGCCATCACTAATAAGGCTGTTCCCAGCCACTTGACCAGCCTATGCCAGTAGTAGGCAAAACCCAGATCCAGGAATGGAGATTTCATCCCTCCCAAGTTATCTTTGAAACCTCCAGGCTCCAGAATCCCAATCATGAGTCAGAAAACCCGGAAAGAACTACAAAGCCAGATCTTTCCCTGTAAAGACATCTGCCTCCTACAACCCCTAACCCTTTCTCACTGAGAGTCCTGGGACACCATTGAGCCAAACTACATTGTGGCATTGCCACAAACTGCCACTATATGTATACAGTATATCAAAAGTTCAGTAGGCACTAGAGGTCTTCAAACAGGAGTAAACACTTAAAGTATAGGTTTTATTATACTGAAGTTTTGGCTGGTTGCAGCCTGCCTTTCTCAAGGCCAGTCTCAGTATAATAAAACCTATACTTTAGTGTTTACTCCTGTTTAAATACCTCTGAGTACCTACTGAACCTTTTTTATACTACTGCTACTGTGGGGAACCAAGGCATGTATATATGTATATTCTGTTAACAACCTTTGCCATAACCTTGGGATACTTTGCTACTGAAAAAGTTGTAAATCGTCTTCTATATAATCAGTGTGTTTACCATCTTTGATGGGAGTATAGACCCCAGATGTAGAACCCAGGTGCGTCGGTAAATACAGGTTCAGGTACCACTCGAGTGGATTGAGTGCAGATTCCTCCATCCATATTTACTGGGGATGGGAGAATCAAGTGATTCTTCTCGTTCAGCACATGAGACTGAATCTTAAGGTATATGGCCAACGTAATACTTACAGGTATGTATTATCTCTCACAGAGATCACAGTTCTCCCCCTGATAATGCCCCCAACTGCTGAGGGGAAATCCAAAATTTGTCCCGGGTCAAGGGGAAATCTTCTATTGGGGACACCTGTTCCAAAGACAACTGTCTAAAAGAGGAATTCTCTTTACTTTGGATGTTTTCTTCTAATTTCCTGTTGCGTCTCTGGGACTGGAAACAGAGGGAAATGTCAACATTGGTACACAGACAGCAAAAAAGTAACTTTGGCGGAGGGGATTTAACCCTTCTTTATTCTATCCAAAACTAAAAAAAAGTTTTGGCTATGAAGAAAATTTAATTAATAAAGTTACTTAAAAGAGCACTTTAGGATTCTGTCGTATGTTGCATACTGAATTGTTTAGCCACTGTTTTTATCCAACATTCAAATTAAATTAAAACTCAACAGATTCAGATGATGACAGTGGACAAACAAAAAAGAATGAAATCTCACCATAAAAGTCTCTGGTGTCAGTGAGGTCAATCAGAGACTGTAGTAATTTCCATTGGTGAGCCTTGAATGTGTTTTTATGGATGAAATAAGCCTTAGTGATATGACATGTACACAAGTTGTTTCTCTTTCGCCATTATGTTTTAATGCTCTTTTTAGGCCAGTTGAGGCTGTAACATGACAGATAATGGCAGAGCTACATTCCATTTCTGCTCCATATCCTTTTAGTTCATTGTATGAATGGAGACATCTAAAAAACAGGATGTTAAACAAAGAGACACATTTGTTAACCAATCTTTCCCTCGAAGAGCTGCGGAAAGTTGTACTTAAGTCAATATTTTATGACGGTGTTATAAAGTTTAAACTGCAGGATTAAACAAGATGGCTGTTTGTTTGTTAACCACTTCCACCCGGCGTCACATATATGTGTCAGCATGGAGGTGGGCTTTAAGATTGAGCTTTTGCATATATGCGCCACTGCGCTGTTTTGTTGGTGTGCGCCCCCAGGGCTGTGACTGAGCTGTCACTGCACACTGTGAGCTTCTCACAATGTTCTTTGGAGGCTGCATCAAGTCAGATAAAGCCCACCTAATTTCCTAGCTGGTTGACCTCCAGTATTATCTAGCCCTTTCCTCTCCAGTCTTACTGTTTTTGGCCCGCCCCTTTTATTAATTGGATTCCAGTTCTTTAAGTCATTAATGTTTAGCATTACATGTGGGCATTACCTAGGGTGGTCTACATGCAAACACAGTCTATCTAGGAACATCCACTCCTCCAGACTGACATCCACCAATCAAGAAATTTTGATATTTGCATATCAAGAGCCAGCCCACTGTCAGCATAAGGGCTTAGGGCTCTTAGGACCCTTTCACACTATCCAATCAGGAAGGGATTTTGTACGGATCCCCTCATGATCTGAGCAGTACAGATCAGATGTCACCTCTGTATCCATCCTGCAATGGAGGAAAAAACTGAAATGACCTGACCACATGTCGGTCTATGGGGAATCTATGTTGATCTATGGGGAAATAGGATGTAAACGGACATGTGACTGTATACAGCAGATTACCCCCAATCCGATACTATCAGGTCCAGTTAAATAGAAAATTTTTCTGTTTGTTTTTCTCGACCTGACTGGAGCTGGGGGCAACCAGATGTAAATGGACAACCTTCTATTTAGATCCAGCTGCCTATAGACTTACAAGGGGCATCTGATCGGGTCCACCTGACCTGACTGGACTGCCCTTCTGAAAGGGGGCCTTTAGAGGAATACTATACCAGGGTGCTGCGATGTTTTCAGGAAGCTATGTTCAGCATCTTGCCAATCCCTCCCACCATCCATGATCTGTCTGCATTGCATAAAGGAACACAGAGACCCCACAATGATGTCATTGGGTCTAAAATAAGGAATGTAATGAAAACTGAAAAGTTTTATTTAAAAATGTAATTTAAATATTTATTAATGTATTTAAACATTTCATTAGCATGTTAATGAGGGGGAAGAGATGAACCAGGAAAGGCAAAATATAAGTAGAAATAAAAAAGAACTATGGGGTAAGTGTTTTTCCCCATAGTTCTCTTTAGGGTCACAGGAGGACATATACTAACCTCCTCCCTTGTCCCAAAGATCAGTATATAGCGAGCTATTGTCTACGCTATACTGAGAATGCCACAGCAGGGACGGATATTGACAATACTGTCGAGATCCACCCAGCAGCGTGAGTGACAGCTGGCTCATCCTATCTAGAGGCAGAGCCAGCTGTGCCCGCCCCCTTCCCCCTTCCCCATTCTTTCCTCCACTCAGCACTGGAGGATCTGAGAAGGGAGGGGGGAATCCCTGAGGGGAGTTGTGACTGACTGCCTCCGCTCACTGCAGGGAGACGATTGGGAACTGAGGAGATCGGTGCATGTTTCTGCTCACTTCCTGATCTATAGAGGTGACCTGTGACAGCTCCATTGTCACAGGTCGGCTCCAACTATGAGGATGAGTGGAAATCAGCCACCTCATAGTTCCCCTTTAAGCTTCAGCTTTCAAGAGCGATTCATTTAGGGTTAAGATTTACTTAGAATTTCCATTACGATTGTTTAATTAATATACATGATCATAAAATGCATGCTCACACTCATAGAGCACTGCACTCTTTTCCTTGGCTGAAGTGCAATGCACCGAATTAAGAGACTTAGTACATTGCAGATAGCTGCAGATTACAATGGGACCACATCTTTTCCCGTAGCTCTCCACATAACACCAACAACAATCAGCAGAATACATTTGAAATAAACGATCAGAAATTGTTTTGTCGGCGGAATATGTGTCGATTGCAGTTAATCACTAAAAACAGTTTCACATCAATACGAGATGCTAAAGAGAAGGCGGCCGACCAAGATGTGTAGAATGAACCAAGGAGCGAATTTCATGGTCTGATGATTCACCGGGTAATATAGAAAGTCTCGTTACATGGAAAAATATACCTCTTACAGATGTAAAATTAATTCTCCCTCTGTAAAACAACAGAACTGGGATTGTGTTTTCAGATAATCATTTTTTTTTTCCTGAGAAGCGCCAACCTCGAACTCGGAGCTCATCTGGAGTGCCGAACGCAGAACGGCAAAAGAAGAAATTATTCACAGTTCATTTGCCACAGGTTTGTGTTACTGTCACAGCTGAGGATGTTGGTCAAGGAAAAATGCATTCAAGTAAAGCTATGCAAGACCTGGATTTAAAATGTGAACACTGGTTGTGTTATATGGAACATTTAAAATGTTAATTGTGCCTAAGCAGAAAAAAAATACTTTTTGCATGTAATTTCTCCTGAAAAATAGCAGAGCACCTCCCCGTTTATGAGGATGCCTAAGCACACCTGTGCATCCAGCCTCATAGCTGTATATTTGCACTGTGAGATCTAAGGCATTGTTGCTTCTGGCTGGTAGTCCTTCAAATCCTTCAAAGCACTTATACATATACTTCATTTAAAATGTTCTACTACAG
>NW_017306379.1:685711-687735 GCF_000935625.1 Nanorana parkeri
CATACCCTCAATACAGGGCAGGTTTATTTAGACAAGTCACTTGCAGAATGTGGACCATATGGTGTATGACAACCCTAATGTCCCATCTTCACCATTGCAGTGCATTAGGTTTATTATTATATTATTACTTTACAAGATTTTTATAGTGCCAACAGTTTGCACACCGCTTTACAATATATGGGGAGATAGTACAATTACAATACAATACCATACAAAAGGATTAGAAGATAAAGAAAGGAAATGTGTACAAAATCCCTATACATTCCTTTTAAAGATGAGTCCTGAATAAAATGCAACATCCTTGCTTTTTCTTTATTTTTGTCTTCAGGTGTCATAAACCAGATTGTAGGCGTCTCTTGGCGTGATTGGTAACATGCGCGCAGCACTCTATATACAAGCACTTTTGTCATGCAAGGAATGTTTTCATTTGCATAATGATTATGTGAGAAGCATGTCATGTAGCAGAATTTCCATCAAACAGTTATGCAATGTATTCCTCCTACACGTCTTTACATTCAGAAACAATAAAACAAACCAACGAAACGCAATCTTAATATTAGACTTTTTTTTTTTTTTTTTCATAAAGCGTGGGTTTCCATTTTTTTTCATGAGCAAACCTGCTTTGTAAGCATGCCCAACCCAATCATGTACCTTTGCAAGCTCGAGAAGGGTCAGAAGTGTAAGTTAGAGCCAAAGGGCTCCAGCACATAATCTGAACAGGGGCCACCTAATATATCATATAATAACTTTTGACTGTCCTATTCAGCACTTGGGATGTAAATTGTTTAATACAATGAGATAGATTCTTCTTCAGTAAACTTAGCATGTCCTCTAGAAAGTCAATGTTGGGTAATAGAATAAAAAGAGTAAAAAAGAAGGCACAAGGACTGCTTGATTCTGTGAAAAATGTGATATCTGCATGCACATGCTAAATTCTGAATGTGTGGATAGAAAATTACTTTAAACCTCCAAACAATCATATATTTTCTGAAATAAGAGGCCCTGTAGAAAAGCTTTAGTATAAAGGAATAGAGGTTTTTTTTATATTCTATATTTTTCATATACACACATTTATTAGGAGTGCGCTCCTATATTGCCAAAAGTATTGGGACGTCGGCCTTTACATGCACATGGACTTTAATGGCATCCCAGTCTTAGTCTGTAGGGTTCAATGTTGAGTTGGCCCACCCTTTGCAGCTATAACAGCTTCAACTCTTCTGGGAAGGCATCCACAAGGTTTAGGAGTGTGTCTATGGGAATGTTTGACCAATCTTCCAGAAGCACATTTGTGAGGTCAGGTACTGATGTTGGACGAGAAGGCCGGGCCTGCAGTCTCTGCTCTAATTCATCCCAAAGGTGTTCTATCGGGTTGAGGTCAGGACTCTGTGGAAGCCAGTCAAGTTCCTCCACCCCAAACTCGCTCATCCATGTCTTTATGGACCTTGCTTTGTGCACTGGTGCACAGTCATGTTGGAACAGGAAGGGGCCATCCCCAAACTGTTCCCACAAAGTTGGGAGACTTGTTGAGTGATGTAAGGCTTGGATGCAGCTAATCGGCCATGGAAACCCATTCCATGGAGCTCTCTACGCACTGTTGTTATGCCAATTTGAAGGCCACACGACGTTTGGAGGTCTGTAGCTATTGGCTCTGCAGACAGCGCAGTGTGCGCTTCAGCATGCGCTGACCCCGCTCTGTCATTTTACGTGGCCTGTTGCTGTTGTTCCCAATTGCTTCCACTTTGTTATAATACCACTAACAGGTGACCGTGGAATATTTAGTAGCAAGGAAATCTCACAAATGGACTGATTGCACAGGTGGCAACCTATCACGTTACCACGCTTGAATTCACTGAGCTCCTGAGAGCGACCCATTCTTTCACCAATTTTTTTTAGGTGCTTGATTTTATACACCTGTGGCCATGGAGGTGGTTGGAACACCTGAATCCAATGATTTAGAGGGGTGTCCCAATACTTTTGGCAATATGGTGTATATATACCATATATACATAATTTTTATATAATTT
>NW_017306379.1:687787-689404 GCF_000935625.1 Nanorana parkeri
ACTCACACATATATACTATTATAATTATTATATTATTTTTTATGTTATTATTAATTAAATAATATTTGTAATATTTGTATTTTATTTGTGATTATTAATATTATATGCTGCTGCTGTCAATCAGCAGAGGTGGACCTGCGGTGCTCCTCTGCTGATTGACAGCAGCAGTGGGTGGGTACAAGAGCAATCCTGCTATTGGTTATTGCAATTTGAAATGACCAATAGCAGCCTAGCTATTCATTCCCCTTCTAGTTAGTTTTTTTTTTTTTTTATTGTGAAGGTGGCCGACGGCCGCTGTCAAAATTAAAAAAAACAGAGAAGGTATCTCCCTGAAATGAGAACGTACCTCCCTGAAATGCGAAGGGCACCTCCCTGAAATAAGGTTTTGCAGGTTGGGATGTCTGAGCGCTGGCTGATGGTTGCAGGAAGTCACTGGCGGGACCAACAGATAAATGCTGTGTGCAGAATAAACAATTTACAGTGATGCTAGAATAGATTGCTTAAGTGAGAGTTGGGTGTAAAAGGTGTGCAGATTTCTTATTTTGGGTGCAGTTCCACTTTATTGCCATCCAGTTGGTGTTTACATCTACGTTCTGTGTGAGAATCCTTACTGTAGACTTCCTTCCTGCAAGTAGACCATTATAATATACTTGCTGGATGTAAGACTGTACAATGTTTCAAAGCCTAGAGGAGAGCAGCAGCACTTAGTAGACGTGGCCCCTGCAGTGAACACACACAGGCACAAACACACACACATGATAAGCATTTTATTGGGAATGTCTCTGTGTGCTCGTGTTGACAGCTGCCCCAGTGACAGCTGTTGCCGGACACGGTTAAACAAAGACCATTGATTATCACAGTGACAGCTATGCTGCTTGACCCACAGGGCTGAGGTTTTATGAAACATTTACATTGATTTCTTTTTTCTATTTAATTATTCACCATTGGGCCAAAGATAGATACTGAATCATGTTATAGAAAGTCCACTTTGTTTGTCCTATTCCTGCTGCAACACAAAACCAATACATATATTTATCAGTGATGATCTATTAGACAAACTGAGCTTCTTAGCTGCCTGACTGTCATAGTGATCCCCTGGATTCAATTCGTTACTGACCAAGCGCACAGATCA
Organism: Nanorana parkeri; assembly: GCF_000935625.1. Taxonomy (NCBI): domain Eukaryota; kingdom Metazoa; phylum Chordata; class Amphibia; order Anura; family Dicroglossidae; genus Nanorana; species Nanorana parkeri. The sequence goes on from NW_017306379.1 coordinate 688,920, forward strand.
GTAGTTGGGATTCCGCTCTGACATTTCTGATCTGGGCATTTGTTGGGAGTCGGTGACTTAGGAAATACTGGAGCCAGAGACAGCCAGACAAAGAGCATTCTCAAAAGCAGGTCAGCAGAGACATTCTCCTTATGTTTACTATCCATGTACAAGACGTTCCGGTGGAGGTGACTATTCCCGAAACACAGAGAGTAATGCAAGTGTATCTAATAATGGACCGGGCTCCCCTGAAATCACAATGGATTTGTGTACTATCCATTGTGTACCCTTAAAATGGTATTAATCAGATAGATAGATAGATAGATAGATAGATAGATAGATAGATAGATAGATAGATAGATAGATAGATAGATAGATAAATAGTAAGGATGGATGGATGGAAGAATAGATGGATATCTCTTTCTTTCAATCCATTATTCTATCTAGATCAATGGATGGAAGGAGAGAGAGAGAGAGAGAGAGAGAGAGAGAGAGAGAGAGAGAGA
>NW_017306379.1:689702-723056 GCF_000935625.1 Nanorana parkeri
GAGAGAGAGAGAGAGAGAGAGAGAGAGAGAGAGAGAGAGAGAGAGAGAGAGAGAAAGAGAGAGAAATAGTAATGATGATTGGATGGATGGATGGATTGATAGATAGATGGAAGAATAGAAAGACAGATAGATAGATAAATAGATAGATAGATAGTAATGGTGGATGGACAAATGGATGGAAGAATATATAGATAGATAGATAGATAGATAGATAGATAGATAGATAGATAGATAGATAGATAAATCAGATCCATGGCTCTATTACTGAGCCTGCTCTGGGCAGTATGGCTACTTTTCCTTTGCAGACTGTTCCCTCTATAACGTGGGCTGCGCCACCCCGGGAAGGGAAGTTCATTCATCCACCGTTTGTCCTCTTCCAATATTCTTGCTGTTAAAAGAAATGTGAGCGGTTAATGAAATCTCTGTGTATCACCTTGTCAACAAGCCTCTAATGAGTGTTTTACGGAAGCCCAGACTTCTTCACAGCGAGTCTACCGAATTCCGGCTCATATTTAACAGCAGCGCCGCGCTGGGTCATGTGACCGGCGTCTGGAGTCGGACTGCTCCTCATCCATTAACTCCCTTAGCCGGTTCAATGCCCTTTAGGACTTGAAAGCACTTGACAGCAGAACACTTCTTGGCAACGGCCGCCCTATCTCACTAATGTAATTCTTTGCTAAATGTTTATTATTATTATTTTTTTTTTCCTGGAAACAAAATCATAATTAAACTCTGAGTAATCGTTAAGGGCGGTTTATTCTTTTTCGAGGATAATTAGGCACAAAGAGACACCTGTGATGGGATGGCTGTACCCTATGCCAAGAGCGTTCGAGATCAAATGAAACACAGCGCTTCATTGTGTACCATAACCCAAAAAGAGGCCAGCCGAGGACCGTGGCTGTTCTAGCTCTAAGAAATGTTCCAGCAGTACGGACATTGGAACACTTTTTTTTTTTTTTAGTAAATATGAAAAAATATTTACTGATTTATTCTCTTGGATGATATTAGTGAAATTTGATGAATAATAAAGTCCAAGTCCAGAAATTTTGCCAACCCAACATTTAAATCATGGAGGCTCAGCATCACATGTGGGCATTAGCTGGAGCAGTTTGCATGCACATACAGCTTCCTAAGGAACGCCCACCCCTCCTGACTGACAGCCACCCATCAAGGCTTTTTGATATTTGCATAGCTCTTCCCAAGAGCCAGCCCACTGCTTGCTGGCTCTTCAGAGGAGTACTGAGGTAGGGTGCTGTGATGGTTTCATGAAGCTATGTTCAGCACCCTGCCAACCATTTTCACCAGCCTGTACTAGGTATAGGAGCACTGGGACACAGTGATGACTTCACTGGGTCTAAAAAAAGGTATGTCATGAAGGTGGAAAAATTCTATTAGCATGTTGATCAGTGGTGAAAAAGGGGAATCCGGGAAGGAAAAACATAAGCAGATTAGAAAATTAAGCTTTCATTTTTAGGGAAAACTTGTGTGTTAGTATTATTAAAGAACTTAGTGGCAGTTACAATTTCCACTTGCTCTTTACATTCTACCCATACCACCATCTGCAAACCTCTGCTGTCTGGAGTACATTATTCCTCCCAATAGAGCGACACTCTCCCGTTTGCAAACTGACAAATGTAATACGACTAAAGACAAAAATCCATGGCCTGCTCAGAAAGTCCCCTCCCCCACATTTTTGGGGCAATTACTATCTGATGGAGAGTGAAGGCTTAGACCGAGATGGGCAGGAGAGGGTTGGTCTGCCTGGACACTTTGACAGCTGTCAGATTATGTTCAGATTGTAATAGCAGCCCATCAGAATATCCAGTTTTTCCCGAATAATTACAGGAAGCCCCAATGACAATCTATAATGGGATTGTATTATGTAACTGGAAAGGACATCAGGGACAGGTAGCAATAAGCATGCTTACGGTTCTATTCGAATGTATAGCGTAACTGCTGCATAATGGCGTGCAACTACACAGCTCAACTCTATTTTTCTGCTCATTCAACTGATTCAGTCATACAAAGACACATATGTCTCTTTTTTTTTTCTTCTTTTGTTCTTTTTTTTTTTATTACTGCTCTTATTCTCTATGCAAATGAAGAAAAAAAATCCATGCTATTTGCATGTAAATCGATTTTATTTTTTTTTCTTTGGTAATGACATTGAACACAAGTGGAATACATTTCAGAGCGTTACACATCTTATACTTTCGGCTTAATAGAAAAATTTCTCTCGATTTCAGCAGAGTGAGTGATATTAATTGTCACATGTGGCCCAATTCACTATGTCAGCGCAAATGACATGACGTTTAAATGAAAGCACGAGTAGTACAAGACGTGCAAGACATGCACATTTTTGTTTTTATTTGGTATTTTGTTTTCATTTATTTGTTTTTATTTTGTGACCACGGTTAGGTGATTCCATCTCATCGCATTTGAGAAGCTTCTCCCCTATTTTAGATTGTAAGCCCTCAGGGGCAGGGCCCTTCTTACCATCGTGTCTTGAATTGTATTGTGATTGTAATGTCTTCCTTATAGTGTAAGGCGCTGCGCAAACTGTTGGCGCTATATAAATCCTGTATAATAATAATAACCTTCTAGTATTGGTGGATATTTAGGAGGCTGATTTACTAAAAGAGTTGAGAATTTTCACTGAACACATTGAGTTTAAATATCAACTCCAGTTAAGAATTCTATTAATCCTTGGGGGGGGGGTCCACTGACTCATAACATGCCTATTCATGTTGGGTATCCCAACAGTTTACTGCTTATGTGCTTGTTCTTAGTCAGGGGTTCCCCTTATAGTGAGAGAAGGATGAGGATGACAGCCTGGAATCTTAAAAAACAGGTCAGCAATGAACAGTTCGGTATTTCTGTCTCAATAGGGATCTTTTAAAGTGTACAGTATGTCCAGGCATTGCCCAAATTTACCACCAAACCTCCCTCTTGTCATCCAGAGAATGTTCCAGCATTGTTTTCTGTTGCTGTAGTGAGAAAAAGCCTTTACTGTTTCCTGTGACAGGTCAGTTCCTATTGACATAAGCCCTACTCCCAGAACTACATCTCCCAAGATTCCTTTCCCTACACACAATGTGTGGGCAGGTTCTTGGGAGTCAAGGCAGCAACATTGTTAGTAAAGAATGTAATACAGTATATAAAGGTGGGTATAGACAGAGTTTTGTAGTGCAGTAGGCAGGACTGGCAACGCTCTCTTGGATTCCAGTGCAGCAGAGGCATTGTGTTGTCAGCACAAATAGGAAGTTAGAAGCACACTGGTTCAATGGTTATTTTTAGATATTTTCAGCATTTTTAATAGCTAAATCTTGGGGAAATATTATTGTATTGTAGAGATGTACTGAAAATAATGTGGACTGAATATTGCTGCATGTGTGTCCATTCTACAGCTGTTCCTTACTTCCATTCCACATAGCTGAGCTTGAGATAAGGAACTTCATTGATGTCGGAGATGCAGTTTAACCCTGAGCAGTTAATCCTCAAAGGCCAAAAGAAGCTTTTTGAAGACTCTTTGGTTTTTAATTTGGTTATATTTGCAGAGACACTACATCTCCCAACTGTCCCACATTTGGAGAACATTCTGTGCTGAAAGATGTCCCTTCTTCCCATCTCAGAAGATCAGGACTTACTACACTAAAGATAGGCCTCTACTAATCGTCAGACACTAGTGAGGTCATATAGGCAGGGCTGGATAGCTATCATTGTAGCCTATAGACTCACATGCTTTGGCATTCATCACACTGTCACCTCTTTTACATTTAAAAAAAAAACGATTGTATTGCTGATTATAACCTGGCTTAGTTTTGTAACACTGTGTAATAATACAAATAAAAAAGTTAGTTTTTATGGGAGGATTGCATTTTCTATGGAAAAAAAAAAAAAAGGTTATAAGGTTATAAGTATACAGGGAAAAGTTGCCTCTATGGCTCTGCTGTGTATTGGCACAGACCTACCATGCCTAATGGCCAATCTGTCCATGCAAAAAAATCAGGCCATGCGGAATATCCATGTTATTCTCTACATCACTCCTTGAACAATATGAAAGAATGTGCTCCTATATGTGCTGACCGTCATTTGCCAGAACTGTGACTCGGGGACAGGGTAGGGCCAAGAACAATGGGTGGCACAGTGGCTAGTACTTCTGCCTTGCAGCTTTGAGGGTCACCGATTCAAATCCTGGTCAGGACACTTAAATTATCAGCACTTTATAAATACCTGAAATAAATAAATAAACATTTGGCTTGGGAAGGGCAGCAAACACAACTAAGTGGTTCTTTTATGTTAGGGACGGATTTCTGCTAACGAAACATATTATGCATAGTCATTTTCATCGATAGGTGGGTATGGTAAAGAGTGGCTGATCCTAAAAGATATGGTATATTTTGACACATCTTCTAGCATCAGCTTCCTATGTGGTTCTCAGCATTCAGCCACATGACATCTCAGAGTCGTAAAGCTAGTAGATGCTACAGGACATCACTCTTCCAAAAGCTGTGATTTCATGTCTAAATGGCAAGCATTAGACATGTGCACTGCCAAAAAATTTGTTTAGTTTTGTTTCGTGTTTCGATTTGTGTTATTTCGTTTTTCGGGATTCGGGTGTGAAAGTCAATTCGGATTCGGAATTCGGATTCGCACGAAATTCGGTAGCGGTAGGTCGAACGTTCGTTTCGTTTTCTGTTCTTATTCGTTTCTTATTCGTTTCGTTCGTTCGTGACATTTGAGGGGGAAAAAAATGTTTCTCCTTCTCTAATGTCACTTTGCTCCAACGAACGAAACGAATAAGAAACGAATAAGAACCGAAAACTAAACGAACGTTCGAACTACCGCTACCGAATTTCGGAAATGGAAATTCGGATTCGTTTGCATTCGTTATGTCTGTAATTCGGAATTCGGATACATCCGAATGTCCGAATTTCCGAAAATTCGTCCGAATTTCGATTCGGAACTAAACGAATCGCACATGTCTAGCAAGCATGTCGCTATCATGTAATATTCACCATGTGACACTGACTGCAGGTTCCCTACTGATGAATGTGTGAATAATAAAGTATCTCTAGTAAGGGCCAACTGGGAAATGTGTCATTTCTGAACTAGTACCATATATCTTACTAGTACTGGCCCAGCGGGTAATTGCCCCCCAGCCATTACCTGCTTTCACTTTTTTAGGGCTTGTGTAGATAGGCAAATACAACACACTTTAATGTACATTCAGCTTACATTTGAGATCTGTTTGAGATGCTCCAGAAGTGCTTCTTGACCATCTTTTCACCAACTTCTAAGCTATGTCATGCTATGAGCTGCTTTTGCATTCCTATTGCGTTCTACTGTGTAAAAAAGCAATTTTGTTGGAAAAACATTCCAGTTTACACAAACCCTTACAGGAAAGAAAAGGGAAACTGAAATAAAAAAGCTTTAAAAAAGTTAAATAGTCAACAAACAGTAACACATAAAGTGCATCTAAAACCTACCCCCAGAGCACCCTTCCATTTTCCCATGAGTGTCGCATCCTTTCAGCCATTGTTAGAATTAGAAAAAGGAAAAAAACAACAACAGAAACACAGTTTTTTTTAAAACATTTTTCATCCCTTTGTATAGACAGCTCCAGTATACAGCAAAATGCCCAATTTAAGTCAGCAGTAGCCAGAATTACACGTTGTATGAAGTGCTCATATCAAGTACAACACTCCATAGCCTACAGGGATTTCTTAGAGTCGGGAAAAATAAAAAAAAATATCTACTTGACCCACAAAGCCCACGGTGTAGCCAGGCACGGTATGCTATTATTATGCAGAAGTTGGATGGTGTAAATATACTTGTTTGTACTGATTATGATATTACAGGATTTTAAAGAAATTGGAATGTAAACGAGTGACCAGCTGCGGGGATTCTGTTAATGTGAGATTACCTTCTGCCGAGCTCTGACAGTGTCTAACATGTGCTAGCCTTGATATTTCTTCACAGTAAAACCCCGGGGGACTGCGGCATGAGGCCACCGCATGAATTCCTAATACAGGCACGGCCAGGGTGCATGCTTTTTCATGTTAAAGAGCCCTGTTCTGTTCTGAAAAGATCGCAGCTCACAGAGGAAGTCTATTTATGAATAAGTGAATAAAAAAGGAGCGCCAAAAGATGATTGTTTTAGGGTAGGTTCAGACGACCGTTGAAAGGGATCGCTGGATACACATTTCTGCCAAGTGATCCCCAACTGTCAGATCTAAGAAAGGCTACTGAGTAAAATGTGCAACATTTGGGTTGCGTCTGGCCATTGATCTACACTGCTTCGCCCAGTGGGAGAGTGCCCTAGATGCTGGATGAAGGCCACCTGGACAACAGATGCTGAATGATTTTGCACATTCTCATCCCATAACTTAAGGGGTTTTTTGACTAGGTGCACCTTACCTTGAAAGATCAAGGCCATACAGGCCCTTGATGTAGAATAGAAACTATCAATAGTTCCTATCGAAATAAAAAATGAAAGTTTATCTAAAACCACCTTTTTTAGGAAAGATTCCCCGTAATTTCATGTCCTGTAGACACCACGGGAAGTGAGAAGGATATCCCCTCTCAGACAATTGATTCTGTGACAATAGTCACCACTGAAAGACTTTCTGTTGTGGTGACAACTCACAATGTAAGATTTTCCCTCATTTTCACTCACAGTAACAAGGGTCTCTAGAACAGATAGTGAATATTCCAAATGGGGTCCCAGACAAGAATAACCTCCCATGGAGTCCCCAAAACACATTGGCTTATCATTTGTGCTGAATATACATTGGTGGAAACACAATAAATTATTTAGAATCTTCATGCTCGGTGTGGCACTCAAAGTTAGTTTTCGGGAGGTTCAGCAAACCCATCATAAAGTCCTGCAAACCCAAACATATTGCCAAAATCACTTGAAGTCTATGGGATCCAAATCTTAATTTTTTTTATGGCCTTTTTTCAAGGCTAATTTGCAAAATGACATGAGTAGCTGGGCACTGCATGGGGAAATAATATTGTAATGTGGCTCAAAGAGAAAAATACAAAATACACAAATTCTTTAAATACAATGCTTTGAGATGCCCCATACCTTCACATCTGTTTGTATACAAGACAGCGTGGATCCTGGGTGATGCAATCAACTCAATATGGTCATAATCATATTTGATCAATGATGTCACCTGGGATCTCTACCACTGTGTTTATATTCCAGGCGCGTTGGGGTGGCAGCATCTAAGTGGCAGTGGGTCAACATCTTTGGTCGTCGCTTGGTGTAATTGGAGTGGATCTACATCACTTGATGATGTTATTGACCTTGGATCTACATTGTGGGACTTGTTTTTTTTCCAGGCATGTAGCCTGGGTGGCCAGAAAAGGAAAGGGGGAAGCAGTGCCCCCCTCTCCTGAACCATACCAGGCCAATGATCTTACCATTGGGAGGATATCTTGCAAGGAACCTTAATTACACATTGATGGGAACCAGAATATCACCTTCACATCCTGTTCTACAAAAGAGATGTGGGAGTCTGTTAGGGAAAGACTTATCAGAATCTGGAAGGCCCCTTTAGAAAAAAGGGGTCCTAGATCCCCCCCCCCACGCCCCCACTGCAGTGTTTGCTGGATAAGTAGCTGAATGATTACTTTCATTTGCTTTAAATTGGATCTTACAATAACTTTTCACATTTCCATGAATAAATTCCTGACATGGCACGCTATATGGGACCTGTATAATTTTTAATAAAATCTCCACTGTTTACCATTAAAAAGCCATCACTGAGCTCCAGTTTAGTGATTTGCCTAGGCTAAAATATTGTCATCAGTTTCCCCCATAGATCAGACTGCAACATTGTAACTTTCATTGTAATTTCTAAACCAGCATCTCAGGTTCAGAAGATACTGATCCTAAATATTGCTAGAGAAAAAATGGCGCCATCCTCCTGGAGAGAGTTAGATGAAGGAATTGTAAGGAGGAGTACTCCATGAGAGGTAATAAATACCTGGAAGTGTTATATTTACACATTATTTAGCATGCACATGCTTATTTGATATTAAGTTCACTTTAAGGCTAAACAGGTCGGCTCTATTGATCGGGAACTCAGTGAACACATACTGCCGATCACTGGCTTCCCGATCTTCTCCTTGCAGAAAGCGGTGACTGTCAGTCACCTCTCCTTGCAAGGATTCCCCCCTCCCCTCTCTATTTCTCCAGCACTGACTAAAGGTACGGGCGGGGCTGGGGGCTGGCAGAGCTGGCTCTGGCCCTAGAGAGGGCAGAGTTAACTGTCAGTCAGCCAGCAGGGTGGATCTCGACAGTATTGTCCTGATGTGTCCCGGCTGTGGAGCAGCTCAGCGCTCTCAGCATGTAACGGGCAGTAGCCCGCTATATACTGGTTTTGGGTCAGCGGGGGACATTAGTATATGTCCTCCTGTTATCCTCAAGAGGCCTATGGCCCAACAAGGTTGGGCCATAGTTCTCCGTTAACTTTGTGGTTGTTAATGTGTGCATCTGATCACTGAAGACATTTGATTAACCCCTACACTGGTTGATAATGATAGTCTATATAACCAAATTGGAAAATTTCTCAACTACCCAACGCAAGAGTTAACATTGGGCTGTGTGTATACAGTCCCATTGAGAAAACTTAAGTGATCATTACCTTTTTTTTCACCGTGCTTTCAGGGTGGCAGCATTTAACAATTCCAATAAACTGTACAATTACTGCCTCTCTCGCCTCTGACTTTTCTTCCAGTCTATGAGGCCATGGTGTCTTTGCCTCTGAAAACGGCCGCGTTGTATCAAATCATTTAATTTAGATTTCCCTGATAGTTTTCAGTTGTGATTGCGACCTTCCTGCAACGGAATTCAATCATAATAAAATATCCAGGCCGATTATATTTTGCTGATTAGTATTATTTTCTTGTCCTTTATTACAGCTATCTGCCACGGCACTCTGGGTTCTTGGCAAGGCAACGGCTCAATTCTCGACAGGAGCTACTTATGATCAGTATTTGATTCTATATTTCATTGTGTCTATTTTTCTTTTCCAGCCGTGATGCAGGCGTTCTGGCTCTTTCCGAAATGTAGCCAAGGCAAATCAGGTCTTTCGCTGCTAAAATGACACCAGTCCCTGGAGAAGACTCATTAGCAGTGTCGTTTTCTGTCATTTTTACCTTGACAGACTGGGCACCTGGCTCGAGGCCTTTCGAGGGCATCACCGCGCAAATGATAGCTGTCCTTCCTCATCTCTATTAACCTTGTTTCATCATATTTCATTATACGCCCGTTTAATAAACATGGGCTCAAATCTAAATCTGAACGTTGCTTTGATAGATGTCATGGTTCGATGTTCCTAACATATTTAATTTAGTTATACAGCACCAACCTATTCCACAGATATTTAATTAAAAACAACTTTTTTTGATTTTTTTAAAAATAAAAAATGTAAAAGAGATCAGTGTGATGCAAGTTATCTTTATCAGTATGTGTTATTGTTATAGAAACCCCATTTATGTTTATGATTTGTAATATATGTATTTACATGGCGGCAGACATTTTTATTCATATTTATGCTCTGCTTTCTACTTTGCAGTGAGGGGCAAAGGTTGTGCTTGACAAAGCAAGGGAAAATAGACAAAGAAGTCACTGCAACTCCAACTGTGATATAACTTTTTATTTTAATGATGCAAGTCAATCATATCGCAAAGCAAATATAGTAGACTTGCATCATTAAAAGACGAAGTTGGAGTGCCCATTTGTGACTTACCATGCCTTGTTCTGCATTGTATCGCTTTGTTGAGGCAGTCAGATGCACCTTAGATGATCTCACACTGCAAGCCAGGTGTATTGGGTTCTGCAGAAGCTCATTGAAAGATTGATTCACCAAGTAAAGTGCATATTCGCAAGGGAAAATGTATGCTGACTTGCAAAGTAAGTGTTAGTAAATAAAGAGAATCTGCATTCACACTGAATGTGTGCTAGCATCAATCCAGTTTTTTCTTTTAATATCCTTGCCAATGATTGGGTATCCAACATGAACACAAGTTCAACTTCACTAACATACACTTCCCAGAGTAAATAATCACTTTGCTAGGTGAACAGCTTCTATTTCTTTAGTAGATCAACCCAAATCTAAAAATGTGTAACACAATGCGGGAGTGAATAGATACTGATTCACTTATCATAGTGAAATAATCACCCAATTTCAATAATAAAAAAAAAAAACCATTCCTTGCATGTGATTGGGTATTAAGAGTCAACACAGCTTTACTTTATTCACTAAGCCAAGTGAACATTCAATTTGCTAAGTGAACAGTCTCTAGTCCTTTAGTAAATCAACCTCAATGCTTGTTTCTGTATGTACATCTGTGTGCAAAATCGGTTGCTGGTCACCTTATTACAAAATCTCTATCAAATTGATTAAACATTCGATAGTCTTTCAAAGTAAAAGTTCAATGAAATGTAAACCTTGTTAGGAGACCTCTAGGGCAAGAGTTTAACTCTAGTTAAAGTAGACCATTCAAATTCTATTGGGCCCTGTAACAAAGGAGCCCAGAGCAATACTGTGATTTATGCTGGTAGTAAAAGCAGTTGACAAACACATTTGAATAAAACAAACTATATAGATTTATGTCCAGTTTAGGAACCTTTTTAAACCAGTAGGCCAAGATAAGCAGTGGCTTAGTGGTTAGAATCCCTGCTTTACAGCACTGGGCTTGTTGGTTTGAATTCCAATTTGGTCCCTAGCTGCATGGCATTTGCATGTTCTCCCTGTGCTCCCACACTGTTTAAATTGGCCATAGTATGTGAGATAAGGACCGTAGATTGTAAGCACCTGAGGGCAAGGGGTCATCCAAATGTATAATAATAAAAGTGCTATGTATATTTTTGGCACCATATACATATTTATAATGAATAAATGTTCTTTATTAGTAATAAACCCTAGTTTGGTTCGAGTTTAAACTTTGGAACATGAAAAAAGTTCAAACTCAAACTCAATGCAAGTTTATGGGACCAGAACTCTGAAAATCAAATGTCCCCCTTCTGAACGCTTATATGCAAGTTATTGGCCATAAAAAGTGTATGGGGATTCGGGTACTGCCCTGGGGGACATGTATCAATGAAAAAAAACACTTTTAAAAATACAGTTTTTAAAGGAGAAGTGGTTTTAACATTGCTTAAAGTGAAACAATAAAAATTAGAAATTCCTTTAAATATTGTGCCTGGGGGGTCCCCTTAAACTGCCTGTAAAGTGGCATATCTGTACAATCTATAGAACCTGCTGCAGTAAAGATTTTATTTAAAAAGCAGAAAAAAAGTGTGGGGTTCCCCCCAAAAGTGATACCAGACCCTTTAGGTCTGGTAGGAATTTTAGGAGGGACCTCAAGCTACAATTCAAAAGAAAAACTGTGTGGGGTTCCACCTCAAAGTCAAACCAGGCCCTTAAGGTCTGGTAGGAATTTTGAGGAGGAATCTCACCCACAAAAATGGGGGACAAAAAGACGTGGGGTCCCCCGTAAAATTCCCAACCAAACCCTTGATATGAGCACAAGCCTGGCAGGGCAGGAAAGGGGGAGGCCAAGTGAGCGCACCCCCTCCCCCGCCATACCAGGCCACATGCCCTCAGCACTGGGAGGGACAAGGATCTCTTTCCCACAAGCCCTGGGGCGTTGGTTGTGGGGGTGCAGGCAGGAGGGCCTATTCATTGTGAATCAGTAAAGGGTAATTGTATCCCTACCCATTCACTAAAAAGAGTTAAAAGTTATTGGAAATAAAAACACCAGACTTTTAGAGAAAAATATCCTTTAATTGAAAAAATAACAAAAGACAAGTCTTTAAAAAAAAAAATGGATCCACCGACGTAATCGTAATCCTAGGGTCAATCACGACGTCCAGCATTGTCCACGACGACGACTCGACAAAATAAAAAATAAGACAATAAAAAATATATAGAAATAATTTTTAAAAACTAGACGCCCACTGACCGCTGACTGCTCGCAACGAACTCCCGCCGCAGAATGGCATTCTGACAGATACCGGCAAAATGTAAATAATTCGGAGGAGATAGTGGTGACAGCTAGCTAGCACCCCCAAATGTTTACATTTGTACGGCACCTGACAGGTGAGCCACGATTAGGCAAAGTCATCATTACTTTGCCCAATCATGGCTCTTCAGTGCACTGTGCCGTGATTGGGCAAAGTGTTGCACCTGACCTGTGGTTTTAGCCAATCAGGGCTTCCCAAGGCACTGCGTGGTGCGCAGTGCCTTGTGGGGAGCTCGGCGGCCGACTAGCCCGCCGAACGCCCTGATAGTTTGTGTGTTCGCCGAACGCACTAACCAATGATGTTCGAGTCGAACCCTTGTTCGACTTGAACATCGAGCCCATCCCTATTCTTTATCATGAGGGTAATTGTCTTTGAGATGGAGATTTGAGACATTGGGGACCCTTAATGTATTTGAGACACAGGGGGCCCCACACACATGGTTACTCTGCACTAGGTTTATCTTTGCTCTGGGCCCGCTATCTTAAAGCAGAGTTGCGGGGCCTTTATTTCGGATCACAAACATAATTTATTCAGATCAAGGAAGCTCCACGATTTTTGTTTGTTTTTCGGTACTTTATGACTTAATAACAGAAGGTCTGTTTGGGGTAGGCAGATCTTTTTTTTCCCCTCTGTCTGAAGCATTTAAGTGAGTCCATGGACCTTGACCAACTTTGACCCACGGCTGCTCATTAAACAGCTGCAAAATTACATACATACAGCGGTAATTATCCCAAACTGCAAATTCTGTACTTTTTATTCTATCCTCATCTCGGCAAAGCAGGACACATCCAATCAATGGCTCGAGCAGAAATACGGCAGACGAGGCAGGGAAATGAGCGCTTTCATTTGTCCCTCTTGTTCTTGCACCAGACTTCGAATTTAAAAATAACACCTGACCTACGCAGATGTTATTCCAAAGACAACTTTTTATACCATCAGCAAATAGTCTATAAAGAGATTTGAATTTGAATAGTTATCCAGCACTTGGTGAAATAAATTCCAAGTTTTCAACAGAACTTTCCTTTGTAAGACGATTTGTACGTATTAAAGTGTATCCAAAGGCAATTTTTTAAACATTTTGGATAGAGAATAGTTAGAATCCTCATCAGATTTATTAATGCTACTTGTGTCCCTGCTAGAGAGATTCACCCCCTCTGTCCTAGAGACCCTTGTCACTGGAACATATAGCATACTTCCCGAATTCCTGAGATGAAAAAGAAAGACACCTGTATACACAAAATTTGTAGTTAAAGGACACAGCCACACTGCAACCCCATTTATACAGGTCATGAAGATTTAGGGGGTTATTCATGACGGAGCAGAAGGATCCAGCCGTAGCTTTGGCTGATCCTTTGGCTCGCTTCGGCCACCAGAGCCCTTCGGTTTAGTCGAACCAAAGGGCTGCTGTACGGGCTATTCACTATAGCCCGTACAGCAGCCGAAGGCAGCCAACGGCTCAGCCAAACCCATATGCTTCGGCTCGGCTGAGCCGTATTCACAGCCGAAGCATGAAGCAAGGTCAGCCGAAGCCGACCGATCTCCACACAAATGACAGCTGAGCAACATCTGAGCAATGACATATCAGTGTCCCCAAATGACCTGGAGATGCTGATCTGTCATTAAACAATAACAACTGGGCGGAGTCATGGCTGGCTTTGCCCAGTTGTTATTTATTGCCCAGGACCTGCGGGAGTTCGACGCGTGCGTTGTTTTTTTAAAATGTTTTTTTTTTTAATGTATATCCCTATTTTTTAAATAATTTTTAAACTTTTTTTCATTTAACTTTTTTATATACTGCTCGCTACCTCGGAGGTACTGAGCAGAATAGCCGAGCCAAATGTTGGCGGCATTTGGCTATTCACTTACTACCATTCGGTCCCTATGAGAATTGGGGGCGAACGGTAGCGAGTGAGCTGCCGTAGCTTCGGCTCAGCTGATCCAGATGTTGGATTGGCTGAATCGAACTCCTTCTGCACTTCGGCTCAGCCCAACATGCATAGCATGTTGGGCTGACCGAAGGCAGCCGAAGGCAGCTGATGTACGGTTGATTTTAGCCGATGTACGGCTGATTTTAGCCGGTGTACGGCTGATTTTAGCCGATGGACAGCTGATTTTAGCCGATGTGCGGCCGACAAGCCTGAAGTGAATAGCCGAACAGTGCATGGCTCACTTCACCTAGGCTGGTTTATGCACTCTGCTGCCTTCGGCAGCTTTGTGACTAACCCCCTTAGTATGCAAAGAATGATTGGTTAAACCGGGGGGCGTTCTTAAACTTTTTTAAGAACTCTAAATAATAAAATTGTAACTGTACAGGGACCTATGAAAATAATTATTAGAAAAATGTCAGCAAAGTCATACAAAGATAAATAATAAAAGCCATATAATATAAACGCAGTAAACATATCAGTTTCCATTTAAGTATAGCTGTCAAAACGAACAATAGTAAAAATAGTAAAAACTTTTCCGGAGGGGTTTTGATCTTCAGCCATGAGAGATTGATGTGAGTAGGGCACCAATACAAGTAGTTGATCAACAAGCAGTCAAATCCTTGACATTAAAGCATAGCCAGTAAAATCATTAATATTAGGTCTGTTGACACAACAGGTGTTGGATTGCTGGAATTTCAAAACTCTAATGTGTCTTATGGCTGAAGAGAGGACTACTGACTAAATGCTTGGGAAATCCTTCCCTCGGGCATTCTATCAGTCAAAGATATGCTTTGCTAAAAATTTAAATAATAGTAATAATAATCATCATCATCATAATGTTATTGGCATCATCATCTACCATAGCACTGTACAAAGTGCTAAAAAGGATAAATAAAAAAGATATACATAGTAAACTATTTGGATAGTGTACACACAGAAGCATATAAAATAGCATACAGCATATAAAATGGTAAAAAGATACAACCACGGCAAGAGGCCCATACAATTTAAAGTGTATGTATAGCCAAAACCTTTTTTGATAAAGTAGGGAAGGATTACAACCCCTTTCAGTTATTTATTGCTATCGCCGTTGGGTAAATTCACTTTCTATTGGTCCTGATGCCCACTGTCATTCAGACAGAAAGTGATGGAAAATCCAAAATTTTGGAGTTGTCACCAGAAGAAGAATCAAAGATAAATCTTCCAATGAGGACAGCTCTACTGGTGATAAAAGAAATATCTAATGCAAGAATTACCCTTACTTTGTCGAAAAATGATTGCTCATTGTATCACAGAGACAGCAAAAAATAAATTGACAAGGGTTCTAACTCTTCACTGCTTTATCCAAAGCTATAAAAAAAGTTTTGGCAATAGATATGCTTCAATAAAAAGTAAAAATCTTAAAAAAAAAATAACCATGTAACGATATACCTTCAGAACATGCAGAAACCCATTAATGTTGTTGATTTTGTTATTTTTTGAGCTAATTGATGACGTTACTCTGTGTCTTGGGCCAATACCCTACGCTGTATTACAGAAGAGACATAATGAATGTTGAGATCCATCTTGAAAACATGCAACCTTTCATCCCATAATCCTTCTGGAATGTGAGCTGGACTTTGTTTGGGTATATTCTCTGCTCCAGGGATATCACCACAGTTCACGTAACTTTCCTTCCAGTGCCAACATATTTTTGCTTCTCTGGATACCTTTATCTAATCCTTTTCTCTTCACATCAGATTGGCTGTTTGCTGTGACTTGCCATCCATGTACTAATAGTTTTCTTCAAGTTTAATTGCATGTTGGCTCATATTACTAGAGTTACCAGCCCAATATAGTCTTACAAATCATTATCTCAATGCTTAGAGCGACAACCCGTGCAAAATTGCCACATGGCATTCTGAGTCACCAGAGACACAGTAGACTAACCAGATGCAATGTGCTAAAAAAAAACCACAAAAAAAACAGTCTAACAGCAATTGTATTGTTATACTCTTTTTGTTCCTATCAGTGTACACCAAAAAAGACTATCTCTTCAATTATTTTTTTTTTTTTAATTGTCTAACCTTTTGAGGAAGATCTAAAGTCTATTAATTGGTTGCTGCTCTACTATTTCCAGTATTTCTCTAAATTTTTCTACTTTAATATTCTTTTGCAATTCTGTTTTCATATATTTTGATCCACTATTCGGCAGCCCAGCAGGCAACTTTGTACTTGCTGACCCATCCAAGTCAACCGTTTTTATCTTAGCCGAGTAGTGATATAAACATGATAATCTGTTTGGCGTTCTTGACGAGGCACTATGAATAAATCATAGGAATAGAGTGTTCGAGATGAAAGGTTTACTATTTATTACACAGGGATACTCCCATAAGGCCGTGCCTTTTTTTTTTTTAATCCTACTCTTCATCCTCCCGTAGAACTCAGGGGAAGCATATTTTAGGTGCGGCTCCAATTGCCATGTCTTAAACTTTGCAGGGTCTTAAAAAAAGAAGTCACGACAGCTGTTGCCTAATTGGTTTCCAGGGCAACCATTTTGCACATCAACAGGATGCGTTTCAATATGGTTACAATGTACTATTGTTTCAAACTTTTAATTGATTAAAAATACATTAATATTGTTGGTCACTGAGTGATCATGAGAAGCCTAAATCTGATATCTGTGTTTCCGTGGCTAATCTAGAATTTTGGCAGAAGAACGTGAACAAAAATGTCCATCGTTAAGCTATATACCGCATATGTAGAGTGATTATCATTACTAGCAGTAGTATTTTATTTATCCCTTTTGTTTGTCTCCTTAGAAGACATTGTTGTTTTATGGAGTAAAAAGACAAAACTTTTTTGGTTTTGGATCGAGTGAGGAAGTGTTAAAACTCCTGTCAGGTTTTTCGAACCTGTCTAGGCCCCCCGCTGGAGAAATTCACCCTCTTTATTTGTCCTGCTGACCATTGACTCCAATGCAGGGACGTCTGGGAAATCCAACATTTTACAGTTGTCACCAAGAGAAAAGCGTTGATGGGAAATGTTCCTATGGGGACAGATGTTCCAGTGACTGCTGTCTAAGAGGGAATTTTCCCTCATTTTAGGTAACACTCACACCAAAGTGGGACCTAAAACATAAGTCAACGGCAGTCCTTGCAATTTCAAACTCTGGTGACTTCCATTCCATTGCTTTTTTTTTTTCCCAACCTTTATTTTAATTGACATGTCCTGAGTGGGCAAACGTTTATATTTCTGTTTTGTTTTTTTACTTCAATTCCATTGCATATCCTTCTGTTTTTGACACGTTTAATTTCATGGCACTGAAAGAAAGTAGAGCATGCTTTACTTTTTTGCAGTGCTTTGCAATGCAATGCAATGGAACGGTGTGGTGGGAACTGGCCCCATTCACGCCCATTAATTTTTTAGGTTACCTTCCATTGGCATCCATTGAAAAATGGATTGCAACTGATCTGGTGTGAATGGGGTCATAGAGAGATGTGCCCTTACTTCCTATTGGGTCTCTGGTACAGGAAGTCACGTGCAATCTCCCACCTAAGACTCAGACTGCAAGCAAGGAAAAAACCTGACAGGATCATTCCATACTTTATCCCAAAAAAAGTTTTCAGTTTTCGTACACTCTAAATTACACAATACAAAATGGGGTATAGAAAAATGCATGTTAACAATCTGATTGCCTCATTTTTTTTAAGACAGAATATGAAATATATAGCTAGTTTCTGTGATCAGAAACTCTGAATTAAAAGGGAAGCAATTATATACTCAGTGTTCACTTCTTGCTATTATCTGAAAATTTAATTTAACATTTTAATGTTGCTCTTTAATTGCTTGCTGTAACATATTTTCATGATCATATTATATGGCGCTACCTTCTTTTAACAAAGTGCAATCAGGATAAGACAGGTCTATCTGCATATCATCATTAGCAACGATCCGCTGGATTTAAAGTACTGTATATGTAAATGCCGTCCTCCTTTGCCAGGCAGGGTATAGTGCAGGCACCTACCTCTCCATGATCCGTAATTACACATTAGATTTTACATACTTATTTTGCAGGTTATGTGCCAGGGAAATCCTGCAAGCAGTCATAGAACAGGTACTATAAGAGCCGCTACACGTATTTGTGGGCAACGCTGCACACGCAGATTGGCGTGTACATGATCACATCTAATCGTGGCGCCAAAAGGCTTGTTTAAACTCGCATCCTGCATGCACTCAGTGCTGAGCATTCTTCAGCTAGTGATCAGCATTGATTCCTGATTGCTCCTATATCTGACCCGGCTTGATCCTCTGACTCTGCTGCTCTCCACTTGCCCCTGACCTAGGTCTGTTCCACTACACTGCCTCTTGTCTGATGATTTGGTACCACTTATCCTGCACGGCTTGACCTCGGCTTGTCCTGACCCATACTACCTTCTGCCTTCTAATTCTGCACTGCACTGCTCACCAGTTACTGACCCGGCTCGGCTCTGACTCTGATTACCCACTCAGCTTGTATGCTGCATGCTTCTGGCTGGCTACCTGCCGCCCGTGCCTCACACAGTCCGTCGACCCTTGTCCCACTCCCAGTGGTGCTCAGACCAGTGCTGCAAGGGAAGGTCCTTCTTGTCATCTCGGACTCACATTAGGTACGTGAAATTATGAGGTCAACTTAGTGATTCCTTTTCTTGTTTTTTCGCTGGGTCAGAATGGGCAGTTACATGTTACCTCTGATGATGCCACTATAGGATCTGAACTTTTAAGCCCATCCACCCACTGCCAGTCATCCATATTGGGGACCCTACAGGCACTCAGCATGGCATGTTGGTATTTAACAGTAGGAAAGCACAGAAGAGAGTGGCAACTGACCACAACCTGTGATTAGATATGTCACCCTACTACAAAAAGTGTGCAGAGACCACAGAGAAAAAAAATAACCAGGCAATTATTCTGCTTTCACTGATCCCTACTTTAAAAGGCATTCACCATGGAGCAGTGAGGCATTCCCCAGCCATCCGCTAACACAAAGTAGAGGCTGTGACAGCTCTTGCCTCACTAGTTAGGTTACACAATCAGTGGGGAAGCCCGCTGCTGTGTAACCTAACTACCTGTCAACAGGCGGATGCAGTGTTGCCTGTAATTAACAAGCAGCGCTTTATTCACGACAGGTTACACAGTGGAGAGGATTTCCCTACTCTGCAACCTGTTACAAGCCGATCTGAATGGAGAAAAAGCTGTCAGTTTCAGGCTTGAAGCTGACAGCTTTTTCCTCCATAATACTAGGTGAGGCTCTGCCTCACCTGCCTCCCCTGACCGCATGTCCCTGACATGGAGTTTAAATAAGATATTTATTAAAAATATATATTTTTGGGTTTTCAAACACAGGATGCTCAACAGATCCAAACTGATCCAAGCAGATAACAAACTGCAGACTGCCAAGTTTCATTTTAGGATTGAAAAGAAATGTATACTTCCTGGTCCACTTTGGCACAAATCATGTATGATGTGCCATCATTGCATCCTGGGAAGGTTACATCAACACAGCATTGCTGGGAAATCTCATCTCTAATCGAGATCTCAGGGAAAGGTATTTTCCTCCCCTGATATGATGTGCAAGGTCACATGTGCCAGAGTTCCAGGAAGTAAAGGGAGATATATTAATCTGTCCTTAGTTAAAAAAAAGGCCACTTTGAGAAGACTGGGGAGGAAAAGAGAAATAAGGTATGAAAGGAATAAAAAGCTGACAATTATCTAGAAGTATGTGTTTGTAGATTGTCATTACTAAATATTTCTAAAGGTTGCTTTGTTGTTATTTTGAAGATATGGGTAAAGTTCCTCTTTAAGTATGTCTCCCTTTTACCACCATAACAGCTCTTTGAGGCATGGACTCCACTAGACCTCTGAAGCTGTGCTGGGGTATCTGGCATTAAGCCGTCAGTAACAGATCGTCTAAGTCCTGTAAGTTGTGAGGTGGGGCCTCCATGGATTGGACTTGTTTTTCCAGCACCTCCCATGATTCTCGATTGGATTGAGATCTGGAGAAATTGGAGGCCAAATCAACATCTCAAACTGGTTGTTGTGTTCCTCGAACCATTCTTGAATGATTTTTGCAGTGTGGCAGGGCGCATTATCATGCTGAAAGATGCCCCTGCTCTCTCTCTCTCTCTTTCTCTCTCTTTCTCTCTCTCTCTTTCTCTCTCTTTCTCTCTCTCTCTCTCTCTTTCTCTCTCTCTCTTTCTCTCTCTTTCTGTCTCTTCTCTCTCTCTCTCTCTCTCTCTCTCTCTCTCTCTCTCTCTCTCCTTGTTTTTTTTTTATAAATTTTTTTTCCCTCTCTCTCTCTCTCTTTCTCTCTCTCTCTTTCTCTCTCTTTCTGTCTCTTCTCTCTCTCTCTCTCTCTCTCTCTCTCTCTCTCTCTCTCTCTCTCTCTCTCTCTCTCTCTCTCTTTCTCTCTCTCTCTCTCTCTTCTCTCTCTCTCTCTCTCTCTCTCTCTCTCTCTCTCTCTCTCTCTCACTGTTATTTTATTGTAAAGCTTTTTTAAACTAAAATTGTATTTATTTTATCTAACAGAAAATCATGGGATATCTCTGTAAACTATTAATGTGGTAATAAAATCACAAGCTTGGTGTCCCAAAAGAACGAGAAAACAATGATTAATTGCTGGAGTAAAGGTTGGTAATCACACGCCTAGCAAACCACAGAGGTAGAATCTATAGTTAGCCCTACGCAGGATCCGGGGTGAACACAACTCACGCGCAGCACTCAAACGTGACCTTTGCGAGATCACAGGAGGACAATTGTTTTCCGAAATCAGGTTTGTTTTTAGAGGCTGCTCATTAAAAAATTGCTGAATGGGCACTCCTACCCTTGAAATACGTCCATTTATGTATCAGCTGCGGCTATTAACGCACTAATTATATTCTTCCACCCATCCCACCTGTGATCTGGAAGGCCCAGCACTGTAACATACCAAATTTAATAAAGCCTGTTTTTGTTTCGCCGTGTGCCGCAGCTGCCGCTGGCCCGAAGATTCCAGCGGGGACTGTTCCCCGTCCGTCAACGGAGGGCCATTTACATTGATTATACGTAATGCAATAATTGTAGACAGTCATAGGCGCTCATCAGTTGTCAAAATTCCGGTGCAGTTCTGTTTGTGAGCTGATATACACTAATTGGCGTAGATACTTTGATAGAACAACATGAACACCGTGATAACATCTGCATTTTCCCGGCACTCACTGACACAGCAATTAGACCTACCACTGCGAATATTTTCATATATTTTGTGAATTTGTGTTAGATGTCTCATTACCAGGTTTTTCCGGATGTTCACCTTATCTTCGGGAGAAACACCAATTATAGCTGATGAGAAAGTAAAAAAAAAAAAAGCTGCACGGATTGCCCTCGCTTCCTATAAGCGCATGCTATTTTTTATTTTTCAATAAAGAGTGAATAATTTAAAATCCAATATTTTTTTTTCTGCTTACTTCCACAGAGAGTTGCTTTATTAAGGGGTGTCTGTCCTTACATTACTTAACTGTGCGCTCCCTAAGTAGCACGCCACCGATTATTTTTATCCTTAGACTTTGCTGGGAAACTTCTAAGAAAAGGATGCACCATTTTCTTTTTTTAAAATTATTATTATTATTTCTCAACATATTTACTGAAGTCGCAGGGTTCTAAAATCATCCAAAAATGGAAGGTTATTTTTAGACATGTGCACGGCAATACAATTTGTTTTCTGACGAAACAAATGAAAACAAAAATAATTTACATTCGTTTCATCAAAGAAAACAAATCCAATCTGCTGTTTCGGATTTGGAGTCAACGAGCCTCTGAATCCAAAACCGCACACCTTTACCAAGCGGTGGCCACATCGGCCATTGGCACATTCTGCGCAGGCGCACCGCTATCTTTGAGTGTATCTTGGTATACACTAAGATGGAGCGCCCGTATGTTTGGACGCCGCCATCTTGGTGTGTACCAAGATATACTCAAAGATGGCGGTGCAGAACACACCGATGGCCGATATGTCCACCGCTCGTTCAGCATGTGACCTCACACTGAAAATGCAGAATGAGCGGTGGCCATGACGCCATGCGCTTGCGTGCCACCATCTTTCTTGGTATCTTGAGTGTATCTTGGTAAACACCAAGATGGTGGCACCCTTATGTTCGGTCGCCGCCATCTTGGTGTATACCAAGAGATAATCAAAGATCGTGGCGTGCCTGGGCAGAACGTGCCAGTGGTCAACATGAATTTATGTATGCTCGAATATAGTTTTAGCATATTCGGGCATATAATAAATTCGTTATTTCGGATTCAGACGAACTGCCGAATCAACTGAATTTTGTTGATTTGCAGGTTCATTGAGAATCCGAATGCACATGTCTATTTATTTTTTCATTAAAGCCAAGCACCGTTGAGGGCTGTTGGGAAAAATATTGCAGCAGTGAGCTGTGCTTGTGTTCAGGAAGCTACCTGCTGGTCCTTCCTTCCAACCATGATCTGCCTGCATTGCACAGAAAAGCACAGAGACCCAATGACTGGGTCTTAAATAAGATATGTTAGGAAAATATAAAGGTTTTTTAAATTAATTTATTCATTAAATGAATGAATTACATTTTATATTTTTTTTAGAATATAAACATCATAAAAATATTCTAAATAAATAAATAAAAAATAAACTTTAAATATAAATTTGATGGGTGTGGGGCAGAGAAGGCAAAATATACGCAAATTAAACTTCAGCTCTAACCATTGACAATGAAAGCGTTGCTCTTTCTAAATATCACAGCCAAGTAGTCATAACACTTGGTTTTATTGACAATTTAAAGTGATGTTAAAGTCAAATTTTTTTAAATCTATTTCGAATGCTGCAAGACAAGACACAGAGAGCGCCTCCATCGCATAAAAACTTTTTAATAGACGAATAAAAAAGGATGGTATAAAGGTACTCACAAAGGACAAATAAAAAAAGGCATAAAAGGGTCAGAACGAAAGGTGCATATCCACCGGCTGTTCGTCTTCCCTTATAGTGAAGTGGTTTACGCGTTTCAGAGGTCACGCCTCCTTCCTCAGAACCAATTGGGAGTATTCCACTGACTCTCTGTTTTATACATCAAGGCCGGTGATTAGGGCACCTTAGCCTTGCTATAAGGAAGACGGCCTCCCGACTAGCCAGAGACACCTTCGGATCGAATTTCATTAACGATTTCACCGGCAACAACGTTTATTAAAAAGTTTTTATGCGATGGAGGCGCTCTCTGTGTCTTGTCTTGCAGTGCTGAGGTTGTTCTGAACCTAGTGAGAGGCGCCCGTTATTGCCCTGCACTCCTGAACATCATTGATTAACACTTTCTTGAACCAAAATCTGCTGGCGCGGTGTTTCATTCTGTCTGCTATTTCAAATGCTGATTAAATCACAATGGATGCTGGAGACTGTGTTGCCCCTTGTGATCTTGTACTGGACAGGAAATTCAGGGAAGCCGAGCTGAGAGAGCTGGACCTGTTTGGAAACATGATGACTTTAAGTGCTTGGGCAAAAATGTAAAAAAATACTTTGCTGGTTAATGTACTGTATATTTGTTAGATCTGGATACATTTCTGGAAAAAAAAAGACTGAGATTTTAAAGGATTATTAAACCCTTGCGTGTTTTTGCATATATCTACTGCTAGCAAGCAGCAGGTATATGCAAAAACATTTTTAAACATTCTACAAAAGGGTTAAAACTCCGTCTCCACTCCCGTCCGAACATCTGAAGAGTCTCGAGCGGCCTCAAAGGATGATGGGGAGGGCGCATGCCCAGTTCAGATCTTCGGCCGGGAGAAGAGGAGAGACACAGGGTAAGTCAATGGTGGCAGCGTGCACCCACAGAGACTCTGTGAGACAGGAAGACACAGCAGTAAGCGCTGGATCAGAGACCGGCACCAGCGCTGGAGGGATTCCTAAAAACTACAGGAAAGAAGAAGATAATCGGACCAAGAGGCATCATTTAAGGAAAAGTCCTTACACCAGCATTGGAGGGGGGGGGGGGGGACTTTAATGTCACTTTAATACTACTTTAAAGTGTATTTAAAGCCCAAACATTTTTTGAGTTCTGGACAGGTAAGGTATTACCACTGCCAGGTTTTTTAATTGCTGTATTTGTCCCTGTTAGTGAGATTTCCTTTCTTGTGCCACAGTCACTGAGAACAGACAGCAAAGGAAATCCAAAATTTTGCCTTTTTTGGAACAGATGTGGAGAGGAAATCTTCCAATGGGGACACTTGTTACGATGACAACCTAAGATGGCTTTCCTCTCACTTTGGAGAGGTTTCCTTTCACTTCTTGTGTCTCTAGGACAGGAAGTGAAGGGAAATCTCTCCAATGCAACACAGACAGCAAAAAATAAATGTGCAGGATTTTTTTTGTAGCCATCCTCTTCTCTATGCAAAAAAAAAAGTTTTGGCTGTACATACACTATAATTGAGCCAAGGAGCCAAAGTAAACTGAGAGGAAAATTCTGGACAAACCTCGGGTTTATGAAGACTGAACTAAATGAGATACTAAGGTAATGGGAATTAGAACTAATACCTAGTTGCAGGAATAAATTGCATACCTGATTTAAAAAATTGTAACATATAAGCCATAAGCCACTAACAACTGTAGTCCGGGCCGCCAGCCAAGCGGCATCTGTCTGATCCCCTTCACTTTTGTGGGTATTTGACAGTTAAATGTAACTACAATGGTAAATCTCTAGTCATCAAATCCATGTGGCTAAAAATATGTCTGAGCCATCAGCATTAGATGACAGCTCCTATACGGCACTCTGCATTCATTTGGAGAGCAGCCAGATATTGGATCTAATCAATCACATATTGGTTAAAAGATCTCTTAGGTAGGCCCAATAAAGTGCTTGAAGGGGAATGCCAGGCAATGTATAAAGCATCCTTCAGCTGATCCATCTATTTGTGTAAAAGGGTTTATATTGTTGTGCAGCTCAGCCAATGTAACTATCTTAAAGAAGGAGAACTCCGGGCAAAATTGTTATTAATTTTTGCATGCGGCTACCCCCATTTCATTTTTGTCTAGGTGCAAAAATTAAAAAGTTATACTCACCCAATTCTCAGATCTGGCTGGCTCTTAGACCGATCCCTGGAGCCTCTCTTCACCTCCGCTCCAACGCTTTAAGGCCATGTGCTGTGTACTGTGTTTAGGACGCGAGGAGGCCAAGGGACATTTTAATTGCTGCGGCGGAGGAGAAGAGAGGCAGTAGGAGCACTGTCACAGCCAGCTGGCTATAACTTTCTTATTTTTAAACATAAACAAAAAATGAACACTTAACCCTTGCAGTGCAGGAATAGCCTTGCTGCAAGGGTTAACAAGAACGTTACCCAGAGTTCTGCTTTAAAGCTTAATTCCAGCCAAATAGCTATAAGTAGTATTCTATAATATGAACGAATATTCGTAGCGGCAACATTGTGACCTATATATACATAAAACTAAACCTGAGGCTCCCAGATCTGAATGGCATTCGGGAGCTCTCGAATACTATTTGGAAATTCGGACTCAATTCGAGTCTTGGAGCGTCAGTTTTAGCATTATTTACTGTATACATAAGTAGTATTCTATAATACAAACGAATATTCGTAGCGGCAAAATTGTGACCCATATATACATAAAACTAAACCTGAGGCTCCCAGACCCGAATGGCATTAGGGAGCTCTCAAATACTATTCGGAAATTCGGACTCAAATTGGGTCTTGGAGCGTCAGTTTTAGTATTATGTATATATAAGTAGTATTGTATAATACGAGCGGCAACATTGTGACCCATATACACATAAAGCTAAACCTGAGGCTCCCAGACCCAAATGGCATGTGGGAGCTCCCGAATGCAAAATGAAAATTCAGATTCAGAACTATTTGGATGCATTAAACTGAAAAACACATCTGATTGGCCAGAAAACTCACATGTCCGATTCAATTTTGTTTTTGAACGAAATTCGGACGGGATTCGAAATTCGGAAACGGAAGTTCGGACGCATTCGGATGACTTGGAATTCGGACATTCGAATGTGTCCAAATGTCCGCATTTCAGAAAATTGTCTAGTAAATACACATGTTACATTCCAGTCTAATAATAATGACATTTTCCTTTAATCTCCATGCCCAGTTGCAGAATGAAGAAGCGGCTCTTTCCTTAACTACAAAATTATGTATGAAGATCCTTTTTTTTCCCCCCTTCATATTTAATGAGTCATTTATGACTTCATTCGCCGTGTCGCTCCCTTTCGTGTGCCACATTTCAAAAGTTTCTATTTTCATTTTTCTATAGGGCCATATGTAGGCAACATGATTCATGATAGCACATACTTGTGTTTACAGCACAGACTTTCCTCCGCTTTAATTAAGTAAGGCACAACTTCTGCTCATTATTTAGATGTATTTATAGTCTGAGGTAAACAACAGGGTTTCATAAAAGGCTTCCATTGGCGTGCTTCGCCACAGATTGTAAGAATTATCCATACATGTTTAGTAAACAGCTGCAACCGCAGGGTCTTTTAAGGCTTTATTAGGCTCAGTTTTTGAGGATGGGCCCATTGAGCTGAAGGGGGTCGGCATGGGGCCTGTTTTCCAGGATGACGGAAAGAGAAGATAATAGCAAACGTATATTGCACAGCATACTTCTGTCACATAATACTCCACGGTCGTGTCTTTTGCTGGGCTAACTTTGTAAAGAGAAAAATGTTTAGGGCTGCAGATTCATTCAGGCACAGGATAGGCTTAAGGAATTCCAAGACAAGCAAGGCCTAGGCTGACTGGTGCCAGCCAATAAGGATAATGCAAATGCAATTAGAGATAATGATGGTTACTGTATAGAATTTTAACATTCCGATGCTATATTAGCCAGGCGCACTAGATCAACTACAGTCTCTTTCATATGGAGGAATTTTCGGTGTGGGATACGTGTTTAGGCTACAGTCCTATAGCCAATTTGATATTGGCCACCCACGGCTGGAAATCCATTAACGGGACATTTATAAACAATAAGCAATCACCTTTAGCATTTCTATTTCTTCCCTTTGGACTTCTTAAAGTGTATGTCTGGGCAAAATTAAAAACCATATTCTGTGAATCTCTCCAGTACATTCAAATGTTGCATTGTGCTATGTCCCTTTCCCGATATTTCTTCCAGTCTGCGTTTTAAAATGGTGGATGGCGAGGACTGCTATTTCCCCAATGTCATTTAAAGATGTCAATGGAAAAAAATACCCGTCGGCGGCTGTTCTGCCCACTAATCACTGAGTTGCCATTGTATGGCTCAATAGCTTGTGATGACCAATCATAAGTATTACATGCTAGTGTTTACATGGTGGATCCCTCCCCTTCCTCTTACAACAGAGGAAGGGGAGGGATCATAGTTTTTTCATGAGCAAATAAGCAAATGGTTCAGCAGTAGCTGCTGATCCATTATTTCATTTTCACTAACTGCAAGTTTTTTTTTTTATTTTGTAATAGGGTTGCACAGATACCAAGTACAGTACTCGGTACAAGTACGAATACATGTACCGATACTTTTGAGCTCCAAGACTACACTAGAGAAAAATTAAAAAATTAGGAGGCCGCTGTCATGTGTAAGGAGCACACGGAGCTCCCGGGATTTCTACATCTCTGTATTATTGTATGATTTTGTTTTTATAAATATAAATAAAGGGATGCACAGATACCAGTTTTGCGAGTACGAGTACTGGTACTTGCCGAGTACTTACAAGTACGAGTACTGATACATTTTTGTTTATTGTCATGTGACAGTTTTTCTAAAACAATATAGACTAATGATTTCAGGGCAGTGGTGGAGTGCCAGAGCCCGGTCCCAGCTGCAACCTCTGCAACCCTGGTAGTTCTCATGAAAATGCCAAGTATCTGCACTGGTACTCAAAAAGTATCTGTGCATCCCTATTTTGTAACCATTTTACCCCTTCCCTCCTCTCCTAGACATCCTATCTATGTGAGCTGTAGATTATGAAAAATGATTACACATATCCCAGCCAACTGCTGGCCAATTTAATCCCAATATAATCCGTGGTGTGTACTCCAATACGTCTTTTTATTGATGCATGTTTACATTATCGCAAAGCAAACAACGTTTCGGGGCTGCATAAGGTCCCTTCACCAGACACTATTATTATTACCATTATACAGGATTTATATAGTGCCAACAGTTTGTGCAGCACATTACAATATAAGGAAGACATTACAATCACAATACAATTCAAGACAAGATGGTAAGGGGGGCCCTGCCCCTGAGGGCTTGCAATCTAAAAGACATTAGTGTGATTCTCTTTTTCTTCTATAGATTAACACTTTACCTCCCTCAGGCTGGGTATACATGGTTTGAAATTCGTACAAATGTTCATACTAAAAAATCTCATCTGAACACTTGATAACTCAGAGACTTGGTGATTGCTGTTGGAAATGTAATTAGATTTTTACATTCTATTTTGGGATGAAAAGAGTTTTCCAAATGAAAACCACATTCACTGTTAGAATTTTGTAAATTTGAGAAAAAAGTTCCATCCTGCTCCTTCGATTTGTTGTTTTTAGACACTATGATCAAAAGTGATTATTGTTTTGACCCCACTAATGTGACGCTAGTGACCCACCTCCCAGTTTCCTGATGGGCTTGGAAGGCGGCTCCATGCTGCTTGGCTGGGAAGCAGGCTTCCCGGCCAATCAGCATCGAGCTGGCCAAACAGTCAGCTTGATGTTGATTGGCTGGAAAGCCAGCTTCCTGGCCAATCAGCATCGATCCAGCCAAACAGCATGGAGCCAACTTCCCGGCCAATCAGGAAGCCGGGTAGCGGGTAATGACCGACCGCCTGGCTTCTTGATTAGCCGGGAAGCCAGCTCCATGCTGATTGGCTGGAAAGTCCACTTCCCGGTCAATCAGCATCGAGCCAGCCAAACATTCAGGAGCCGGCTTCTGGGGCAATCAAGAAGCCGGGGGCAGGTGATGCTATGCCACCTGGCTTGAGCTTCCTGATTGCCCGGGAAGCTGGCTCTATGGTAGTAGAAGTACCGGTATCGGTGCATCCCTATTAAAAATGCATTCAAGTATCTTAATTGTTTAAAAAATTTATCTTATTTGTGTATCACTCGTCTGTAGATCCTCCAATCATCTCTGAATTGATGCTGATACCGTCCTTACTTCTGGAGGGTGGCTACTTTTGTTCTGTGGTCCCTGTGTGTGCTCTAATGTAGTCACCACTCCAAGCTCGCTCCTGTGATGGACTACAATCTCATGTTTAGTTTACTAATTTGTATTGAGATTGTAGATTGTCAGTCAAACTATCACAGTGCTGAAAACTGAAAAATGGCCTGGTAAAGAAGGGACATATACAGGCTGGTACTTAAGTGGATAAAAACGCAGCAAGTATATAAAAATACCTGTTGGCCTGACAGAAATCCAGTGAGCTCCTAAAGTCTTGTTTGAGCTGACAGCACTGCCTTTGCTGTATTGAAATCCCAAGCAGTGTTATTAGCTCTGCTTGAGTTCTCCCCTGCTGCACTACAGAACTCATCCCTTTTACATTATGAAAATATGACGAATGGGAGGGGGGTGTTCTGTAATCCATCAGGGGAGGGCTGAAGGAGAGGTGCTGTCAGCGCAAACTGGAAGTATTCCTGGCAGGTATGTTTCTTTACCTGCAGTGTTTTTAAAGGGGTAAAACGTAGGGATAAAAGCATATATTGGAGAGATGTCCAGAATTTCTTTTTATTATTATTTTTACCCAGACATATACTGTAGTTTATTAGGCAAATTATTGGACGTCTGATCTGTAGAGGCAGCTCTACAGTGCAGATGGGGCACAGTTTGGAACATAAGTTCCAACCACGTGACAGAACAGCTCCATAGTGCACACTGGAAGAATGAATAGTGCGAGGTCACAGGTAACATATTTTATTATGTTATCAAGCAAATGTCACCAAGGAAATGAGATATAGCCTCAGCCAGGAGCTTTAAATAGACTTAATTAGCAGATATTTAAAAGGAACTGCGGAATTCAAGTACACAAACTCCCGACCTATGACCTTTTTACATGGGAAGCCATTCTTTGACAAGGCACATGGTTTCCTATACACCTAGCCAGCCCTGGACATAGTAGAAATTGCTCACTATTCTAAAACATTTTCATTCATGTGCTACATCTCTTTGTACAGAATACAAAGGTTGTCTAGCAAACATTTCTACTTTACTTCATAATGCAAACCATGGAAAAAAAGCTTCTTCAAGATTTTTGCAATTCTCCTACAAACACTATTTAGTGATGGAGAGGAACAAGTTATCCTTGGACCAAGTTAGATTCATCCCATTTTCCACAATTTCCCACCATTAACTTTCATTTGCCATCAACACCAAGGTCCTGTATAAGTTTTTGCCTTATACAGGCAACGTAGGCTGTCTCGAGCCCTAATTGCCCCGACCTACCCACTTGACAAGGTGGATACTATTGTGTCATTTTATTCCTTTGGAACCTTTCATGAGGTTTCACCTACTTCAGGAGTTTCTGAGAGATGGAAGATACTATACTCCGGAGTTAAATCTTAAAAATGCATTGAAGTACCTTAACTAATAACAAAAATATATCTTATTTGTGTATCACTTGGCTGTAGATCCTGAAATCATCTCTGAATTAGTACTGACACTGTCCTTCCTTCCGGAGGGTGGCTACTTTTGTTCCCCATGGTCCCTGTGTGTTGTAAAGTAGTCACCGCTCCAAGCTTTCTCACATGATGGACTACAATCTCAATACAAATGAATAAACTAAACGTCAGATTGTAGTCCTTCACAGGAGTGAGCTTGGAGCTGTGACTACTTTACAACACACACAGCGACCATGGGGAACAAAAGTAGCCACCCTCCAGAAGGAAGGACAGTGTCAGCACCAATTCAAAGATGATTTGAGGATCCACAGCCGAGTGATACACAAATATGATACATTTTTGGTAATGGTTAGGCTACTTGAATGCATTTTTAAGATTTAACTCCTGAGTTTAGTGTCACCTTAAAGTATAACTGAATCCAAAACTTTTCCTTAGTTTTAGATAGAGTATGGGGGATTATAACCCCATCTGCTTTTTTTTTTGCTGTCGGTGTCCCATTGGGAAGATTTCCCTTCACTTCCTGTCCAATAACCACAACAGAAAGTGAGAGGAAATCCCTCCAAAGGGAAGCAAATGCCTGGTGGTCAGCAGAACTACTGCCCCCATTTGAAGATGTCCCATTTTTTCCTGTTCTGATGGCAGCCCAAAATCTGGCACTTTCAGTAATAATAGTCATTAGGACCAATAAAGAGAGTGGATCTCCATAATGGGGGGCACAGACAGAGATAAAAACCTGACAGATTGTATTAACAATGCATAATTTGTGACAACTGTCGTTTGGTGGTTTAGCAAGTCGTTAGCACTTATTTCATTTGAGAACACTTGGAGCACTGAGGTACACACTCTTAAAATAAGAGTAAGCCATGTGTCAAGCAGACAGCTTGAGAAAGGGTAGATCCCAGAATGCGGCACCTAGCAAACAAGACCCAGAAGTAGTATCTGAGTTTTTAGCATGCAGGTGTGAGGACACCACTGTCTTCTAATCTCTGGTGGGTCTTCTGTATCTTTGATCCCTTGTTCTCAGTGCCTGGGCATAAGCCTGATCGCTGGCCATAGCAGGCGCAAGCTGCCCATAGGAGCATAGATTTCTTTCATTCAGCCTGCAGGCTGAACAAAATAAATCTAACAGGTTCTTTCATCCATGCGAAACCAGGCGGATGGATGAAAGTCAATTGAAAAATGCCCGCGGGGCCGCCCATAGATTAATTTTTTTCTGATTCAGCAGGAGCCAATGAGTCTATGGGCAGCTTTAGAGAACCGCCCAGAGGCTTTGATAAGTGCTACCTATTTGATCCAATCTTTGAGTACAATACATATTATTATAAAAGTTATTTATATTTAATGTGCTAGGTTGCACCCGATGCTGTGCTTGTCCTTTATAAAGTTTGGAAGTTCTGTTTGCTCTGAGATTCATACTGCCGACAGAGGGTCAAACCTAACCAAAGGTTTAAACCGCCCCTACTCTATCCTAATCAGGCAAATAAGAGTCTTGCCTTTACAAACACTTTAATCACCACACAGATGAAATTACAAAAAAAAAAGATTTAGAAGAGGTTGGTGTAGATCTTCTGAAGCACATGAACAAAATAGAAGGTCTGGGTACCAGATGAGTGAATCTTAATTTTCAATTCTGTGGTCGTATACATTCAATAAATTAATGCTAATTGGAATGATGAAGGGCAAAGTACAATAATACTGTACTGCATCAAGGACTGTTTCCTGCACCCCATCAAAGGATCTCTGGGGCATGTAGATTGTGGTTAGTCAGGTCAGATGAGACTTTGAGGTTTGAAGCTCTGAAGTCCTTTTCTGGAGAGAAAAGAGAATGAAGAAAATCTTTACAAAGAGAAATACTAGGGAGTGCCATTGCTGAAAATGATGGGATGCCTGACTGTCTTTAGGCTCAGTACTTTCTGTGCTATTGGAGTGGAAAAAAACCTACAGATCAAAAAAGTAAAAATGAATTGATCCTAATCTGCAAAATTGTCTTTCTTGTGATTTTCTGGGGGCAGAATGATATACTACAGGCTGCTTTTATTGCTAAAAATAGATGGCAATGTGAAGATAAGGGGCAGACTTGTGAGGCGCTTATTTTAAAAGTGCTTCCTCTAAGACCAGTCACTGCTGCTCTCTTTCCTTCTGCAGGGTGACTGGTCTTGTCTCTGCCCGCCTCCTCTAGTTGTCTGTAGGCAGCCTACATTGGGTGGAGCCTGCTGTGCCCCTCCCACAGCTCTGCTCAGGCTATGTACAGCACAGTGATAATGTCACCGCTACGTTTACAAGTCAAAACTGGGTACTGCAAAGGCATTTGATGCACATAAGACTGATTTGTATCCTTTGTGACTCTTGAGAAATATATTTCAATGAATGTTTTTGTGCACAGAGTTCAGCTTTAAATCAAATTCACCTACCTGACGCTGGAGTGCATGAAAAGTGAATTTTAGTAGAATTATCCAGAAAAAAACACAATCGTAAAATAATAAAAAAATGAAATGTCATTGCAAATAACCTTTAATATGTTTTTCTTAAAAATCGTTGTTCTTGAAAACAGATTTGTAAATTACAGTTTGCTTACATTTGAGCAATAAAATATACTTTTAGGCCAATACAAATAATGACAGTTTAACTTTCCTTTCTTTTTTTTTAGTACAAAGGAAAAAAAAAAGGAAATTTTACTGTAGTTTAAGCTAGCACAAAGAGTCTTTTAAAATGACAAATTAAAATGAAAAGGTGTATATATATATATATATATAT
>NW_017306379.1:723399-728416 GCF_000935625.1 Nanorana parkeri
TATATATATATATACACACAAACACTTTTTCATTTTAATTTGTATATCTTTATATACATATATATTTTTTGATTATTTTTATTTCTGTCTATACAGTATATATTTGTTTAAAACAAAATGTATTGGTCTTAAAGATAACAGGTGATAATAAATGTCTTTTCCTAATGCAGCGTATTCGTTTTTTTGGGGTCTCACTGACTGACGCCTTCGCTGAGCAGAAGTAGCTATTATCAGCTTAGCTGTAGCCGAAGGATGAACAGGATGCTTTTGAGGAAACTGATTTTGCTGCATTACCAGAATTGACGTCTGTAATATTTGGCTGAAGCAAGAACTCTCTTTTGCCCACTGAGCTGCAGAGGCAAAATGCACTTTAAAAAAAAAGATCTTTTTTTCCTGTTTATTTATGAATGTGTTTTTTTTTGGGGTAGAGTTAGGGTGGTTCAGTTCATTACAAATAGTATTTTTTTATTATTTGTATTTGTGTTTCTCCTTTTTTGTGTTGTTTTATTCTTTCTGTAAACTGTCCCTTTAAGTAGTTTATCTTTGTTTTTCATTTCCACCTTTTTTTTTTTCTTTGAAGAAAAATAAAATAATGAAGCTAATAAGGGGCTGTTATTTGGCAGCAGAACATGTTCAGGATAGTTGAAAGTATTGGAAATTAGTCACCAGCACTCCAAGGTCCAGTTTATCATTCCTTTTTATTTGATGTTTAGATAGACATGGTGTCACATGCAATGTTTCAGAACTTCAATGGTCCCTTCATCAGGCATCGTCACTATGGGGTCTATTCACAAAACTGCTGAAGGATCTAGCCGTAGCTTCGGCTGATCCTTCGGCTAGCTACGGCCCCAGGACCCCTTCGCTTCAGTAGAACCGAAGGACTGATGTACGAGCTATTCGCTCCCGAAGTTGGCCAAGTGACTCAGTCGAGCCGAAGGCATATGCCTCAGCTCGACTGAGCCGAGGTGAAAGGCGAAGCTTGCCGAACGTGCTGGGTGGAGCCAGGCGTCATCTCACTTGCAGAGACAGATCAGCGTCCCTGGTTACTTAGTAACCAGGGATGCTGATCTGTCATTACTCTCCCGATCGAGCAGAGTAAACCTTTCCCTGCTCTGTTTTTTTTTCTTCTGACATCGGAGCCGCTGGCCGCCGTCAGTCAGAAAAAAAACAGCATAGGAATGCATAGCTAGATTCCTATTGGCTATTTCACTTTGCAATAGCCAATAGCTAACTAGCTATTGCACCCTCCCACTACTGCTGTCAATCAGCAGAGGGGACCTGAAGTTGTCCATCAGGTCCTTTCTAGTGATTGACAGCAGCAGAGGGAGGGTGCAATAGCCAGCTTGTTATTGGATATTGCAAATTGAAATAGGAATCTAGCTATGCATTCCTAAGCCCTTTTTTTTTTTTTTTATTCTGATGGCAGCAGCTGTCAGAATACTAACAAAAAATAAACTTGCAGATAGCCTAGGAGCTATTGCTTCCTCTGCTATCTGCCATCACTTCAGGCAGGTGCTCTCTCCCCCCTGCATTACAACGAGAGTTTAGAAGAGCCGGAGGTGATATGAAAGCCGACTCTACTGAGCTCTCATGGTACTGACAGTTCAGCGTCCCCTGGTTACTTGGTAACCAGGGGATGCTGATGTGTCAGTACCATGAGAACTCAGCAGAGTCTGCTTTCATATCACCTCCGGCTCTGCTAATCGTTTTCTATTTATTTATGTTTTACTTTTTTAAACTGTTTTTCTATTCTGCTTGGTACCACAGAGGTACCGAGCAGAATAGCCAAGCCGAATGCCGCTCGGCGGCATTTGGCTATTCACTCACTGTTGTTCCGCCCCTATGAGAATAGGCCGAACAGCAGCGAGTAGCCTGCCGGAGGTTCGGCTCAGCCGATCCAGATGTTGGATCAGCTGAGTCGAACTCTTTCTGCACTTTCTGCTGAGCATGTTCGGCCGACCCGAACCCAGCCGCAGCAAGCTGATGTACGGCTGATTTCAGTCGGTATACGGCTGAAATCAGCCGTACAAGCCTGACGTGAATAGCCGAACAGCGTTCGGCTCACTTCACTATGGGTCGGTTATTCACTCGGTTGCCTATGGCAACTTTGTGAATAGACCTCTATGTGTTTTGCCCGATGAAGGGGTTGCAGCAGGTTCCGTAGCGTTGTATATTGCCCAATTTGTGTGCTTTCAAGGCAAAGTCATTAAAGTCTATGTGATCAGAGATGCACGATTCTGCCTGAAGAGAAGCCCATGCACTTTTTTGAGCTTCTCCCTACAAGCGACAGCTGACACAATGGTCAGGTGTGAACAGGCACTATCAAAAATAATGTGAGTTTTTAAGTTGAGCGTTGTCATAATTCGGGGAAAAAGGCAACAAAATGCTGATGTGTAAATGGGGGCTAAAAACCCATCCGAACTTTCAGTTTTAGTCAGGTGCATAAAAAGCAAAGGTGTTCAAGGTCTTACAGTCTGTTATTTTTAGAGAGCAAGCACAGCCTATGGGTAAAAAAGTTTGTTACCTGCCAGCATGCTGCAGAGGAGAAGCCATCTTCTCTGTGTGGAAACAGTGGTCTCTCTGCATGGCAAGACATATAA
Source organism: Nanorana parkeri (assembly GCF_000935625.1). Lineage (NCBI taxonomy): Eukaryota > Metazoa > Chordata > Amphibia > Anura > Dicroglossidae > Nanorana > Nanorana parkeri. Next base: position 726,000 of record NW_017306379.1, read on the forward strand.
CTCTCCAGGCATCAAAGTTTATGTTCCCTGCTGAATGGGAGCTCTAGCTGTAGCTCAGCAGGGAGCCTGTCAGACCTCTACGTAATTTCCAGTCATTTCAATTAATTTTACTACTTTTTTTGTAAGTATTATACTGTTGCTTTATATTGTGACATGTCAGGGATTTATTTATGCAGACTTGTAGAGTTACCGAAAGGTCCACTTAAAGAGATACAGGAAGCCAGGGTGTAACTCATTCCCTGTATCTTGACAGACCCTTTCAATGGGAAGGAGCCTTTATTCACACGTGGAGAATACAGGTCTTTGCATTGTTAAATGATATCAAAGTGGCCACATCTAAGTGATGGACAGCCAGCTCTCAGGTCAGCATGTACAGTAGACCTAAGGGACACCAGCTGCTATTCCAAGAGTCCATGAAGAGTCACAGAAGCCTACTGCACGCTTGTACTGCACATGCCTCCCTGACCCTGGGTCACAGGAGACCCTTTGTAACACACAGCTGCTCACATGAAGAGGGGACATGCCCATCAAACACAACCACCAAGGGATCAGCATTACAGGTCCGTGAACATTGAAGGCAACGCATTCAAAATCTAAAGGAATATCATAACATCTGAAATAATAACTTAAGAAAACTACTTGACAGGAAGTTCTGAGGTGCACATATTACTTCCGCTAGAAAACCCCATTGGTTCTGTGCAATTTCATGAGTCTGTTTACAGCAATATCAATTATGAGAAGCTCAAAATAAATAATGCTTTTCATTGGAGAAAAACAAATGGAACTTAAGATACTTTGGGGTTGATTTACAAAAGGGTTGTTCAGTTTGCATGTTGCAAGGGAATTTCCCTTAGCTTAGTGAATGAGGTGAAGCTCTGCTGACTTGCATCATCCAATCATGTTCCAAAAAAAACCTGTTTTTGTAAAATTTCCTTGCTCATGATCGAATGTTCTTCACCGCATTCACTAAGCTATGGGAAAATCCCCCATGCAATGTGAACAGCCTATTTGCCTTTAGTAAATCAACCCCCTTGTGTACTAGCAAACCTATAAAGTCAGGCTGTACAGTAAAATACAAACACTCAGGACCCATTCCCACTATTGCATTTTGGTAAGATGTGCTCTACCACAATTTACATTATGTTTGTACAATGTGGAGCCCTGGCACAACGGACCCTGCTGATGGACGCGCTTTGCCAGGCACTGCAATGCACAGCAATTCCCTGACATGCATTGCAATGCGCTGCCTGATATGCCATATTGTTTTTGGAGCATTCTGGTGCATTAGGTAACCCATTCAAATGATCAGGCTGGCTTAATGCAACACAGTGCAACACAGCGCATAACGCACCTCATTAGTGTAAATGGGCCCTTATTTTTCTGTTTCTTTTTACTTCACTTTTTTTTTTTAGGCTTTTGTTGGCTAAATCGCCAAAAGCTGCATATTATCACACTATGCACATTTGTATATTCTGTCCCCGTACATATTTCTGTATAGTAACTGAAGTAACAAAACCTTCTCTTTAAATCTCAGTCCTTTGTGTCATCAACATCTGTTGTGAGAGATACGTTTCTACTATGTGAATGAAAAATGTATTCTTTAGATTTAGATATACGGCTGTATATTTTCTGTGGCCAGATTATTATGACCACCTGACGTTTGTAGGCAAATTAGCTATAATTTAAACTAAATACATGACAAGCTCCCTCTAAAGACTATGGTTGACTCTTTCTTTCTTTCCGTCTGAAACTGGCCAAACACTCTCCCATTCACTAAAAACATGCGCTTTGATGCGTATCTGGGAAACACACAAAAAAATTAGAAAAACGCTTGTTGTACCATTACCAGTTAATGGCACCTCAAACACAGCTTGGCTTGTTGTGCGTGCAGGAACCCACTGAAACTAATGGGGGTGCGCGGCAAACACAGGGGAAAAATGTGCATGAATGCATGCAAACTCACGTTGCTGGTACACATAGTTGTGAATGTGCACTAAGAACTTTTTAGTACAGCAGGGATGAACAAGAGAAATCACTAGATTCCCCCATCCACACCAATCAGCCTGGATGGAGGAATCTTCCCTTGCCAGCTGTAGTATTCTGACAGCCAGTACTAACCACTCTATTTGTATCTCTCTACCTCTCTCGTCCTCTTTTGTCTACTCTCAGTATCTCTCTATCTTTCTTTCTCTCTCTGTATCTCTCTGTCAACTCTTTTTTTCTCTTCATATAGCTCTGTATTTATCTATTGGGATCTCTCCTTCTATCCCTTTTTTTTTTCTCCCTCTCTTGCTCTCACTTTCACTCTATATGGCTCTCTGTATCTCTCTATATGTTTCTCTCTCTCTCTCTCTCTCTCTCTCTCTCTCTCTCTCTCTCTCTCTCTCTTTTTTTCTTTATCTTTTTTTCTCTTTTTA
>NW_017306379.1:728464-738387 GCF_000935625.1 Nanorana parkeri
TCTCTCTCTCTCTCTCTCTCTCTCTCTCTCTCTCTCTCTCTCTCTCTATTTGTCTTGATCTCTTGTTGTCTCTGAATCTCTTTCTCTCCCCCAAACACTCTCTTGTTCTCTCGCCTTTCCCCCTCTCTCATACTTTCTTTCTTTCTTTCTTTCTTTCGTCTCTGAATCTCTCTCTCTCCCTTTCCCCCTCTCTCACACTCTCTTGCTCTCTCTCTCTCTCTCTCTCTCTCTCTCTCTCTCTTCCTAGTTATCTATACTTTTTCATATCCAGAAAATTCTAATACCCTAACAAAGGAAATGGCTTTGGTACAGCATAATTTGTTTATATTTCCATCTGATTTGGCTGGAATTCGGATTGATCGGGGTGTGTCTTTTTGCCCCTTGCTTTCATCCAAGAATGACCAACCACTTATGGTTACAATGTTATATAAATTATACAAATTCCTTTTGAATTTACACAAAAAAAAAAGTACCCAGTAATTTAAAACATATGGGTTCTACAATTCTCCGCCGTCGTAAGCTTAGTTTTAATCAAGCGTATTTTATAATCTCCTAAAATACGGTTAAAGATGGCATTTGGGAGCCATTTTGTTTTATGAGCGCTTGTTCTGTGTGCATTTTTTTGGCTGTTTTTTCTCTACTTAGTGGTCTCGCTATTAGGAATGTTAATGATCTTTTTTTACATTGCTTAAATTGCCTCCGTCATCCGTGCAATATTGCCTACAGTTCAATAATGCTGAAAAATGTGAACTTTGGGTATGATCACGGAAACAGTATCGCATGATGTCGGAGGAAGAATGTTGGAATGTTGAGCTATACCATTACCCCCTGCCTTTCAGGGCTGGATTTCAGCTGTGCAACCTGCTGTACCGAAAACCTAGATGATTGTATGTTACTGATACAGACTAGTCATAGAGTGGTGCATCATGCTTGGAGTATGCAGCACTGTTCCTCGTTCTAATGTGAAAGGCTTTAGTTATTTGTCCAAGCAGCTGCATTGAATCTAACGCATGCTAATTCTGTGCCCACTTTGGTGGCTCGCCCGAAACTCGTTCCAGAATGCTAGCTCTTTGTGAAACCTTATAGCGCCTGAAACGGAGCCATGCATGAAAAATCTTACAGAGGAAAGTGAGATGGAAAGTGGCATCTGAAATATGAAATGGTCGTTCCTGTAAAATATTATATTCTTAAAGTGACAGTGAGCACCAATTTATTTCTTCATTAAAGGCCTTCAATGACAATGGTCTGTGTGGTTTCATGTAAACGTTTTGCCCTAAAGAGAAAATATGGGGCCTTCTTGCCAGTTAGTTGCATTTCCTTATGCCTGAGGGCAAAATTCTTCAGGCTGATCTACCCACTACAGTGTTGCTTTTAGGTCATGTTTTCCTTTTTTCTCTTCCATAAAGCTCAGTTCCCTTCATCTCCAAGATGCCCACATCACAGGCCAGAACACCTGCTGGAGCGACTCTCAGTGACTGACACCGGGAGCATTGCTGTCAATATAGGGCTTGGGATGGAAAAGGAAATAAACACCAGTGACCCCCAGACTGGGACCGTGCAGTATGAAGGGCAAAATTAATCATGGGACTTGAATTTATATGTTTCCATATCCCACCATCTTCCCCAGACAACTCAAATTGGGCACAAATGTAATTGTAATGATTATAAGTGTTGTTTTTATAGATAACGCTATACATACAAGAATGGGCAAGTTGTGTTTTTAATACATATGATTGGTTGAGCTGATATATGTTATAGCATTGTGTATATATATGATTTTAGATATTTACCTCCGGTCACTGGCGGAACTACCAGTGTCGCAGTAGGCCCTGACGTTCCGCCACTTGGGGGGAGGCCGGAAGGAAAGGAAAGGTTCCGGCCCCGGTCACCGCCTTAGGAACTCCTATAACATGTTAGATGGACGGGGGAGGGCTATCTGGCAGCGTGCTCTCTCGCTGGCTCGCTCTCTCCGCTCCGCCGGCTCTATGTGAGAACACAGCCGGTTACCACTGTAGCCTGTCAAGAAGCCTGGGCTGTGTGAGGGTGTGACATCAGGGCTGAGGAGAGCGGTAAACAAAAGTTGTGAGGTTGTGCTGGCGTGAAGGAAGGTGCCTCCTTGTGTGTGACAAATTCATCTATAGTAGCCCAACACTTCTCAGCTGATATAACTTATACAGGAGGCACCTTTCACTCCCACTGGATAAAGACGTGGACCCTTTGTGAAAAGCATCAACATCCCACCACTGGTCTACACACTAATGTGATATGCAACATGGTGATGATATGCCTTTATGTACTGTTTCACTAGAACAAGCTATTGACATGTACATTGGTGGGTTTGATGCAAACGTTAATGTGAATGTTACCAACTATAGCAAATATAGCATCACATACATAAATAATGCTATGCTTGCTCTTGGACTGGTCCCTTACATCCCTCCTCCTCTGATGCAGCAATGGGCACTGTGTATAGAACGTGATGACTCACTGGATCACTACAGCAGAGGGAGGGACCAGTCTAAGCGCAAGCCGGCTCCGAGCATCGGGTAAGTATAACTTTGTTATTTATGAACCTAGACAAAAATGTGCACTTAACCCCTGCATTGCCCAAGTAGCCCCACTGCAAGGGCTTAGAAACTTTCCCCTGGAGTTCTGCTTTTAAAATTGCTTATTTTACATGGATTCATGTAATTTTGTTTACATGTGTTTATTTAACATTATTTACCTACATATATGTCTTCATAAAATCTACATTTTATGTTTATTTTATTCTCCATCATATCAAATAATTTATGTATACAAAATGTCAATCAACATTTTATTTATTGTATTTCTAGCCCCGATAAATAAGGCCGCTGTACCTTTACTGTACTGCGTTTGCACCTTTAAGACTCTTGCAATTAATAACGAGCTTAAACTTAAATCTGGACAATAAAAATGTTATAACACTCTCGTAGCTAATAATCTAATTAATGTGAATTCTAAAAGTGACCTCTAGGGAGGGATAAACAACACAAATAATTAATTCAAACGAAACAAACAATTAATTCATGCACGGGTCAGTGTTTTTTGTTATTTTCTTATTGGTATTTATATAGCACCCACAATTAGCGCATCACTTTACATACTGCACATTCACATCAGTCCCTGCCCTCAAGGAGCTTACACTCTAAGGTTCCTATCTCACATGCATACAGGGGCACATTTACACAGGAGCAAATTAACCTTCCAGCATATCTTTAGTGTGGCAGGAAACTGGAGTACCCGGGGGAAAACCACACAAGCACAGGAAGAACATGCAAACTCCTTGCAGATGGTGTCTTCAACAGGATATGAACCAGGGACCCAGGGACCCCCAGTGCTGTAAGGCTAACCACTTAGAAGTGCTAACCACTGCTGCCCATTAATCACAATTCTCCCCCCCTCATGCTGCTTTAAGGACTTACCTCAAGTGATGCCTCTTGATCGAATCATCTTCTTCTTTCCAATTGTATTCATCAGTCCCTCCAGCGATGGTGCCAGTCTCTGATCCAGCGCAGACTGCTGTCTCTTCCTGTCCCGCGGTGTCTGTCCGACGTGCACGCTCGTGGCTGCATGCATTCACCTCCACTGTGTCTCTCCTCTTCTCCTGGCTGAAGATTTCTACTGCGTCTGTGCCCGCCCCATCATGTGCCCCCCCCCATCATCCTGCTCAGCCGCTCAAGAAGCTCCAGATCTTCAGATGGAAGCGAGCGCTGGAGACACAGATAAGTAATTACCTTTTTGTTAACTTTTTAAATTTTTTTTATGTTACCAGCAAATTCGACTTGGTATCAGACAATCCCCTATATAGCAGTGCTCAGAATGGGGAACATAAGGGCAGGGCTGGCAGCCAATCAGATGTGCTGCATGCAGATGTGTTGACAAGGAACATACTGATAGGAGGAGCAGCACAGCAAGTAGAGACATAACCTTATCAGTCTTCGGCTGCTTTTCACTGTCCAGTCAGCAGAGTGGAAGTGGAGAAAATAGGCCGCTGTATTCCAGAACTATAAGTGGCATCATCCACCTGGCTGTGCTGTCTGGCAGGACTTTACAAAACTCAGCAATGAGCAGACAGAGGTACAAATCCTTTGGCAGTTAAAACAGTTCCCTCACGTGTATATCATCTGCGCATTTAACCGTTTGCCTGGAGTTCAGCTTTAATTGCTGCTGCTAGCTAGGTAAGCCAATTTCAGTAACAGGTTTCTTCTAAATATTTTACATGGATTACATTGTAAAAATGCTATTCGAACAGGCAGGATAGACGAGTAGATTATCCCCCCCTCCAAAGGAACATTTCACTAAGCATGTTCTAACAGACATCAAGGCAATTTAAAAAATGTTTTACCAGGGTACAATTCCTATAACTCAAGCTAACACTGATTTTATTTTATCTTGGAGAGTGATTTAATACAAAGCACAATTAATGTAGCATTTTACCACCTGTCTCTTCCGCTTTGCAGTTGAACAATTATACTTTGCTAGACAGTGGACTGTTAAAATGCAATAGGTAATCACAGAGACATTAACTAACGAGCGGTGAAGACATTCTCGAGTGTTTCCTGCAAGTTTAAAAAAATTAACCCCCCCAAAAAAAATAAAGCCACGGTTGCAGCGACATGCTGAAATCACTGTGTTTACCTCTCAAAATGATTGCAGTACAACTGATTGAAATTTTAAATTAAACAGTGCCAATCCCTGCCCATTATTTGTGGGTCATTGAGGGCCTGCCAATGCAGCTAGCTGTTTGTGCTCATCAGAGGCGTAGTGCCATAAACCTGTTACTGCAAAACTACATACATCAAGAGCCAATGTGCCTGTTTGCTTATGTGGGGAGACGCCCAATGACCCTGGAGCACAGTGAGATTCATCGCAAGCTTCCACACTTGCATGGATTATATGCAGAGGTTCCCGGTAAGGCATGCGGAATTGTGGTCTCTATCTAGCCTCATACATCCAGAAGCAGGTTGGCCAATCTAAAAAAAAGAGTAAATAGTACCATTCCTGCAAAGGAAAGGGGTTATAGGTAAGAGCAGGGGTGTTCCTGGACTAATCGCCACCTGAGGCGTGGGGAGGTTTAGTGCTGCCGGTGCACAGTATGAGGGAGGGTCCTGCCACGCCTGTCATCGCGCTGAGCTCACTGATGTCACTAGTTGCCAGGAACTGGGCGGGAGCAACCTGGGATGCTCTAGCCAGAAAGGGGGCAGCAGGTGTGCCCCAATGAGATGCTGTGAGGCAACTGTCTCAGGCCATGAGGCAACTATCTCAGGCTGCCTCATAATAGGAATGGCTCTGGGTAAGAGGATAAAAAATGACAGTTCACTGATTAATCATACACCTGCTAACTTAAGGTGGACCTAGACTTAGGCAATCATATGCTTTTTTAGGCATTTTTAAGATTTAACTCCTGAGTTTAGCATCACTTTAAAGTGTCATATAGCCCCTAGTATATAGAAAGGGATATATATACAGAATCAAGAGAAGAGAAACAGGAAGTTTAGCTTTTTTGACAAATTTTTCGGTGTCACCTGGAGAGAAAATAAGAGAATCCTCTATCAAGCAGAAAATAATGTGCAATAAAAACGTAATAAAGGATCTAACCCTTCCTTATATGGTAAGTCCCAGTTTAAAACAAATTGAGGCAACAAACGACCTAGAGATTGTAAAAAAGGACAGGGAATTATGTTTGTTGTGTAAAACAAGATGGATGTTTTATGGATAGATGGATGTTTAATGGATGGATAGATAGATAGATAGATAGATAGATAGATAGACCGGACCCCTCCCCTAAAATCATAAGTCTGTATTGTTTTCGAAAAAATGTCACATGACACTAAAAGTATCGGTAATTGGTAACGGCAAGTACTTGAGGGATTGTTATCTGCTTTTAATTTACAGAGAGGAAGGGGTGGGACAAATTTAGATTTGCAGGGATGCCCGAGTTTCAGTTTTGCCTAGGGCAGCACAAAACCAAAATACACCACCGTATAGATAGATAGATAGATAGATAGATAGATAGATAGATAGATAGATAGATAGATAGATAGATTTAGTTTTCCCTCACATGGCTATTTTTGTTACTTTGTCCCACATGTATATGTTATTTTTAAGGACAAGCGTTTCACTCACCTCTATCTTTGCACAATATGATTGTAAATGTTTTATCCTTTTCTCCCTGAATTTACAATCATACATCAAGCTGTCTTATTGGGATGTCCTGCAGAGTTTATTATGTCTGCAGTTACTTATTACTTTCATCAAAGCAACATGAAGAATATGTTCCTGATTAGTGACAAATGAAATATGGCTTGGAACAGATATCTATTTACACTGCCCGAGACAGAGATGAGCCCAAGATGAGTAAGACAGAATCACGCCAAACATCAAGCGGTAAAATGATAAATGTTGTACACAGAGAGCAGACTTGGGCCTGATTAGGTAAAAGTTGTTTATGGCACTTCTTTTTACTATGCTCGGCAAGCCTAACCCAACTGTAAACACTAAAAGAGTCATCTTCAGCGGAATTATTCAGTAAATCAGAGCAACGGGCAAAGTGCAACTACAGCAGGAAATCATAGAAACCAATTTCAAAATCAGATGACGGGAAGATGACTTCTAACTGGAAGCTACGGGTTACTGCACCTTGCACCGTGTTGTATGTTCAACTAAATAGGCCAGATCTCCACCTTTACAAAATATTGTAAAGCCCCAGGTTTTTGGAATCCCCCACTCCCATCCCTCCAAACTATTCACATTAGAAATCAAAAATAACTTCTGAAGCGGCTTTTTGTCCCTTACCAATTTGTGATCCAGCAAGGAATTCATGTTATCTCTTTCCGTAGTCTTCTTGACGCTTAGAAGACCCCGTCATTGGACAGCCAATTCGAAGTGTCCACATCACCCAGGGAGTGATGGGGGCACCTGAAGAAAGGCCCCCCTATGCAGTGAAGACGATAGAAGACTAGGAACCCGGGTGGCAACAGATTTAGGTTCAGGTTATGATTATATTCTACTATTGTAACACTCGGAAGCAAATTAGAGCATCTTGTTGGGTACAACCAGGTGAACTTTCCTGAGCTTATTGCTTGTTGTATTGTATTGTTAGGTCTGATAATACTACAACTTTACATTTTAATGTAATCTAATCTATGGGCAGAGGATTGTATAGTTGCGTTTTTGCTGTACTATCTGCTGAATCAGTACTTCATGCAGCAATTGTACTGTTCTTTTTTTTCACCTGGTGATCCTGGCAGTAGCTCACTTTCTGTCCTAGGGTGACAACGCTCACTCACTGTATTGTGTTTATAGATTTGAAAAGACAGTGACATGGATCAAGGCTTAGGATGCCAACACCCCTGAGAGTCGTATATCGAAAAGTCAGAAAAGTTGGGGTTTTTTAGGCAGCCGACTGACAACTTGCACACCAAGAATTTCTTGAAAAAGTATATTTTAATTGATTAAAAAGCAAATAGAATTGATAAAATTGACAACATGATTCCCCTGTAAACTCACTCCACATTGATTAAATTCATTCATATATAGATGACAATCAGAATTCTTGTGCAATTGAACATGATTGAAAAAACATGATTGAAAAGTTCATAAATACATAACATGATTAATATAATGAAAGATGATGGAGGAGCTTGATTTTCTCAACGTTTCGCACTAGATAGCGCTTCTTCAGGAGATGAAGAGGGAAGTTGTCCTTGGAGTCTGTGTGCATCCCAGTCGTTCCCCCTGGCTATGTATTTATAGAGGAGCAGCGTTGTCACTCCAGGGCAAAAAGTAACACATCTATCTCTACTCACTTCTATAATTTGAGGGGGCCTGTTCTGTATTTCACCAATGGGCAGGGCATTAATGCAGCTGTCAGCTCAAAACAGAACTGGATTCCTGGCAGGATAAATAGGGATTTTCTGTACGTGCAGCCTTTTTAAACAGATAAAACATAGCAAAATGTGAATGTATTGCTAAGATGTGCTGAATATTTTTTTTTATTTGCCAAGGCATATAATTTAAGCACACTCTAAGGAACCTTAAGTGTTACTTGAAGCTTGATGAATCAGTGCCAAGTTGTGGTAAAATGTATCTAAAGTGTAAATTTAAAATAGTACTAAAGCCTAGGTGGTTTTTCCTGCGTTTAAAGTTATCCAGCGCAGACTGCATTCTCTGCATTAAAGTTAAAAAAAAACCTAGAACCTTTATATGTTCCCCTGTCTCCTTATCACACTTACCTGTGGTTGCTTGTCACATCCATTGGGTCCGGGAAGACACTTGGCGTTCTGCGAACTTCCTAGTTCTGGGGGAAGGTACTGACAGCAGAGGAGTGATTGGCTCCTTCTGCTGTCAGTCAATCTGTCGGGAGGAGAGTAATGGAGGGAGCAGGGGCATGGCTTGCCACACGCTGTGTGTGTCTATGAACCCACACAGCTAGGCCCGGGAAAGAGCATGCACTCGTGTCTCTCCAGCAGCCGGCTAGCTTATGGAGACATCAGAAAATAGGTGGGGGGGAGACCGCTTTGGGGACCAACTAGAGAACGAGGAAATACAAAAGTTAAAACAGGAAGTGAATGTATGCAAGTGTGGGCCTCCTATTCATAAAAGCAAAAAAAACCTGACATCTCCTCTCCCTCTAAAACATTTTTTGCATTATCAACCCTCACTGTTCTGCATAGAAACAAATGCCTCCAATACTGGGTGAAAAATATATCTATTTATTTTTTCTTACATGGCAAAACGAGTTCCAAAGAGAGAGAAATGCATAGAGAACATGAGCAAGCAAACTGCCACTGCCTTGTGTAATCGCCAAAACGTGCCCAGTAAAATGAGACCATAATCACACATCAAGGTGCCAAAAACAATTCAACATTTTGATTTTGTTATGTATATCCACGCACAAGCAATGTTGACGGTTTGGAGTTTGGCACCATATCCCTAGTTGTTAGAGGGATGTGATTCCGCATTGGGTATTGCATTGGCTGTATGCCCTGGTGAGGATATGTTCAGTACTGCATCTAAATATTGGATGCAGGAAGCATCAGTGTCCTTTTCATTCTCTTGAGTGTGGCATTGTGTCATCTTCTACATCTGTCATCGTACAGAGATGAAGGTAGATGGCGTACCTTTGAAATACGTTTAAAGTATACGGAAATCCAACCATTAAATTCTCATGCAATCTTTAAAGCCCATTTCCAAAATCCCCAACACCCACCCTTCTCCCAAACCTCTGGACCATTTGCCACCTTTTTTTAAAGCTCTCAGAAAGCTTCTCTCTTTTTTAACTGACTCCACCATCACATGATCCTTCATGGCACCTCTTGTACTAGTAAAGCCGGCTGATCCAGCACTGCAATCTGGGTCTACCACCAAGTGGTCTTGTCGCCAATCCCTCCTAGTCACATTACCATGCACCATCATCATTGTCACATGTAGTGACCAGGAGTGAAGTCATGAGGACTTAGGGTCCTGCAAAGGGACCGCCAGTGGGAAGTATCCATGTCAACAGGCAAGAACATGACCAGCTGCAGCATGACCCCCCCACTCTACAGCCCAGAAGGAGGAAGACTTGGGACCCAGCATGTCATGGGATGTATGGATTTATCTGAGTATTTGGGGGCATTTGATTCAGTGTTTTTTAATTGCTACAGAGATTAGTATTTTTTTTATTTATTTCTGCAATTCCAAATGTCTTTTTCATTATCTTTAATTTTGCGGCCTTCTCTAAAATAATCCCTGGTGATCCTTGCGTTGAAAATGTTATGTCTCCCGATTGTGCTACTGTGTTGTCACACCTTATGCAGGCATGGTCCACCGGTTTCATCATCAGGAAACCAGCCCCCAGAAAAAACAGGCAGTCATTGCTTGAGCCATAAGCATTGCGGGCCATTTGGAGAATCTAC
>NW_017306379.1:738492-757225 GCF_000935625.1 Nanorana parkeri
CATTCCTCTTTTCTCCCCAGTTATCTTTTTTTTGGTCTGATATATAAACATCTATAAAAATATACTATTTATTTACCCAAAAGTGTTATACTAAACTAAACCTTTCATCCAACAACCATTTTTGCGCATTAATTCTACCTGATTCACGTAATGTGGGCACAGTAGGATTGTCTTAACACTTTATACCATCGGTAGGCAAACTCTGGCCCTCCAGCTGTGGTAAAACTACAAATCCCATTATATGTTTGCCTCTGGGAACCATGCCCGTGGCTGTCAGAATCTTGCAATGCCTCATGGGATTTGTATTTGCAACACAGCTGGAGGGCTGGAGTTTGCCTACCCCCGCTTTATACGAAAAGGTGCCCTTTTTTCACATCTCAAAAAGTTGAGAGGTATGCTGTATTGCATGTAGACACAAAGTGACTGCAAAGAGGTCACGGGAGATCAGCAGGACTGAGATGTTAGATGAAAAAAAGGCAAAAACAAGTTTGTTTTTTTAAATGACAACTGGTAACAGTTAGTTTACAATGTAAACTAAACGTCATTGAGTTAGGCTTTACATCTACTTTACGTTTCTCTTGAGACACATTTAGGAAGCATTTCCAACGACTTGTATAATGGGATAAAAACTGTTGAAATGTAGCAGAATTGCACGTGCTGTGTTTACAATGTAATACAACTCCATGCATGGCAAAAGCAACAATAAATGCAACTGAGCACAACACAACATTCAAACATTGAATGCCAGATCCTTGCAGTGACACTAAACTCAGAAGTTAAATCTTAAAAATACATTCAAGTACCTTAACTATTAACAAAACTCTATAATATTTGTGTATCACTCGGCTGTAGATCCTCAAATCATCTCTGAATTGGTGCTGACACTGTCCTTCCTTCTGGAGGGTGGCTACTTTTGTTCCCCATTGTCCCTGTGTGTGTTGTAAGGTAGTCACAGCTCCAAGATCACTCCAATGATAGACTACAATCTCAACACAAATTAGTAAACTAGACATGAGATTGTAGTCCATCACAGGAGCGAGCTTGGAGCGGTGACTACTTTACAACACACACAGGGACCTTGGGGTACACAGGTAGCACCCCTCCAGAAGGAAGGACAGTGTCAGCACCAATTCTGATCTACAGCCGAGTGATACACCAATAAGATACATTTTTGGTAATAATTAAGGTACTTGAATGTTTTTTTAAGGTTTACCTCCTGAGTTTAGTGTCACTAAACCAAAGTAGGGGAATGGAAGAAGGAAAAAGGAGAAAACAGAGATCTGGAAAAGATCCATCTAAGTGTAGTCTTATTAGAGTTCAAACAACATTCTGTTTCACAATTTGTTTTAAAAAGATATACAGACACTCACATTGGTTGGGTTGTGTGAGCTCCCTTGGAGGGGTTCTCAGGCAACCATAGAAGAAGGTTTGCGGGAAATATATATGTCCTCGCGCAAAGGGTAGCATAGGAAGTCGCCTCAATGCTCTTTAGGGAACAACTTTGGGTGATCTGGGCCCAAGAACCATTCTTCAAACTATAAGGTAAGTGACCTGCTCCAACCACTGACCGACACTTTTAACCCTTTCAACTCCCTGTCTCCCCTGTCATGTAGGCCCTAGCCTATTGTCTTTGTCTCTTTGCTCCGGGCCTATCTCTCTTGCAAATTGGGAGTGAAGCTGACTTCTGAAAATTGCAAATTGGGACTGCACTTTTGCAAATTGGGAGTGGGACTGAATGTCAGTTCATCTCCACTCATAGATTCTAATGAATGCAAATAATTGACCAGACTGGATGACCCCCAACTTTCATTTACATTCAGAAATAGCAGAATATATATATATTTTTTTTAATAAAAAAGATTCTAGCCTGAGCTTAGGGAAATGTAGCTGCTTGCAAAAACTTCCAAAAGGACTGTCAGCAGAGCAAGTAACAGCCTCCAACCAACTGGCAGTCGATAATTGATTGTGTAGTTTGCCGTTTGATAAAAGGAGATTATAGTGTATTTTAGAAAGATGTATAAGTGATTCTTTTCAGCATTATCCATATTTATTTCAGCCTTTTTGTCAACAGAGCTTGTCTTTACAATAATTCTTATTTCTAAAGAGGATTTGAAGCAATTTCACAGGGAAGCAGCCCAAAACATGTCAGCCCAAGGGATTAGCAAGGACATAGAGGGAAAACGCTATCGTGTTTCACCATTAGCTGATACTACGCAGCTGGCTTGATGTAAAGTTCCCATGATCCCATAATTAAAACATAGTGGCCGCTGCCTGAAATTTCGGCTCTCCAACTCAGTTTATAGATATTAAACTCTAGAGTTTCTACGTTTTGGTGGAAAACATGATCTGTTTGGACAGTGGACAATCCCCTAAGAGAGACAAAAGTTGACATTGTTCATGAGCTAGTCACCAATTAGAGCATAGCTAACTGGATCATAAAACGCAAGACACAGCAAGTTATTCTTTCTGACTATGATGGAATGCTTTAACTATATTATGGTGCAGGCGTATAAGCTATACAAGCTATGATTTGATACCAAGTATTATATACAATTACATGTTGATGTTGTACCGTATTTTATTCTTTGAAAGAGAACATTGGATTTTCTGCCAAATGGGATGTCAGCCTCTATTGTTTGAGACGGCAAAGCTGAGCATAGATAAAGATTGAATGCGGGTTCACAATGCGTCATTTAAATTATGTTTTTGTCAGCAGGCAGGAAAGCATGGCGGATAAGGAACTAATGCTGTGATTTTTGCAGTCTCGGGTTTTTGGGTCCTAGCTGACATAGACCACATCAAGTGATTATCATCTAACGATTATAAATACCTTAGAGGGAACCTGTACTTGATCCTTTTCGGGCAACAAAACAGGTTTGCCTGATTGCCTACGTCCTTTCTGCTGCTCACAGGGGCCAGACTGAAGGGGGAGACACAGGGGCCAGACTGAAGGGGGAGACACAGGGGCCAGACTGAAGGGGGAGACACAGGGGCCAGACTGAAGGGGGAGACACAGGGGCCAGACTGAGGGGGGAGATACAGGTGCCAGACTGAGGGTATGCTGGGACCAGGCTGAGAGGGTTTTGAGCACAGGCTTTGCCAGTCAGAGACAACTAGCCAGCTCTGGAGGCAACGAATACTAAGTAACACCATTGTATAAATTGGTAATATTAATATAGATAGGTGGTAATACTATGATAATATTTTGTTTTCAAAGGTTCTTGCTTACTTAACACTCATTTATACTGCTTGTCCCCTAAAGAGCCAGTACTGTATGTGCCACCTTTAGAGTCTACACTATATATACTGTGTATATATAGAGTCGCCTGTAATTAGTCGGCCGCCTTAGGCAACTGGTCCTGCTCCTCGATTGTGCTGTTTGGCCCCTCCCCCAGATTGTGACCAGGTGGGGCCTGTTGGGGGTCATGTGATTGGCCTGCTTACTCCAAAATGTCCCAACCTATTTTTTGTCCCAGGCAGCCCTGCCCTCAACTGTGGGTTGCGACCTACTATGGGTCGCGACCCACTGGATGAGAACCACTGCTCTAAGTGGAGAGTAGCGCATGAACCAAGATGAGTTTTGAGGCTTCATAGTGGATATTATGAGGATCCCAACCCCTCTTAGCTTATTTGAGACTGTCAATGTCCTAATCAGTTACTAGTTGCATCTAAGAGTTAATGTGTCTATTGATTAAAATACTTATGTAAAACTGAAATTGAGCTACTGTTAGCTAGTACTGTTTAGATATAGAAATTACATTTTGATGATATGTAATGATTGTTTTTGTTTTTATTTTAACAGGGCAGTTCCAAATCCAAACCCATAGGACAGAAAAAGATTATCTATTTTTAGTGTACCATTTTAGGATTGTTTTTGTAAATATTCTTTTTCAATGTTTGTTAACTGTTCAACATAATAAAAAAAGTTTGGAAGATGTAATGCAGTGTTATGTATTGATTTTATTATAATATTGTAATGAACATTTTTATTTAGATCAGTTTTGTCTCAATGCACTAGTCAGTAAATCTAGGTGAATTGTCAAGTAAATGGCAAAATATGGGCCAAAGTAGTTTGAATGTTTGAATGGAAGATTATTTTTTTCTACTTTGGTCACTTTGGGCTAGATTTTGCAATTTTCCTGACAATTCACCTCTTTACGTTTTAGTGCATAGGCCCTATAAAAACTCAGACTTGCAAAACCCTTGCTGTAGACTTGCAAAACCCTTGCTGTAGACTTGCAGGGCTCTTGCTGTAGACTTGCAGGGCTCTTGCTGTAGACTTGCAGAGCTCTTGCTGTAGACTTGCTACTGCAACTTTGCTCTTGCTAGAGACTTGCCAAGCGAACTTGCAATTTTGAAAAAGTGTCAACTAGAACTTGTGCTGCAAGTGTTCTGCAAGTGTACCACTTGCCAGAGAATATGTGCAGCAAGTTAACAAGACTTACAATTTAACCCTGCCACAAGTTTGTGGCAAGTTATCCTTGCTATCTGGGACTCTGTTCACTTGCCAGAGCCCCATGAAATATTCAGTATTGCCCAATATGGGGCAACATGTGACTTTTCTCTACTTCCAAAGATGTGGTGCTCGGTACCGTAGTGACCAATTGCCAAGCCCCAGTATTCTCATGCACAGGCTGCTCCCTGTGTAAGATTTAACCCATAGCAAAACAATAAAAACTTACCTGTTAAAAAAAAAAAGATTTAACCCATAGCCAACTAGGAGCTTACATACATATTTTTGAGGGGGCTCCAGTCAGTGCCTGAGTGACCAATTGTCAAGCACCAGTATTCTCATGCACAGGTTGCTCCCTGTGTAAGATTTAACCCATAGCCAAATATGAGCCTACATACATATTTTGGAGGGGGCTCCAGTAGGCAAAAGGGTGATGGGGAGGCAAATTAAAGGTAGGTATCAGCAGAACAAATGATAGGTTTGTTGGCTACCAACATTTTGACCCGAAGGGGCAAAGTACAGCTTAGCATTAAGATGCATCTACAGTTAAATAATAAACCCCTATCATACCTGCTTTATTAGGCTACATGGTGGGGTTTCAGTATTCCCTTTCTGCAGTAAACTGTGCTCTGAGCTTCATCAGGCAGCAACTAACATGGCCAGCAGATCAGGATTGGTCATATGGCTTCTGTCAAGGTGGAAGGATCTGTGTTTAGACAGAGCAATTTAATGGTCAGATCTACTTGAATACCAATCCCCCAAAGCCCCTTTGGTACAGACCACAAGGTTGGCCAACAGAGATAACCCAAACCAGTGTTTTCTGTAGGAAAACTAAATATTTTACAGCCTCTTCTATCACTGAATGGTATAATGAAGCAGGGCAACGGAGGATAGCTGGTGGTTATTTTTGCCTAAATGTCCATTTTAGGATGTCTTTATTTTAGCCAAAATTAAAAGTCAAGAAATGTTATACGTTAAAGAGCTGTCGATATCACCAAGATTGTGAAATTTTATTTTCCTACTTTGCAATGGGAGAGCACTTAAAGGTTAACTGCTGCACTGACCATATGAAAGAAGATAAACATATGGTCTCATACACTGAAAGCAGAGGTCAGTATCAACAGACCCTATTTATCCAGAACTCTCAGCATTCCATCATTAGTCAGAAATGTTTAATATATTACCAGAATTGTGTCTTTCCCATGCACAAACTATTATCAGCAGGTAAGATCTAAAGCTGCCCACACACTCCAATGGGCATGTAAAATCTCCTTTTACAAGAACTATGTAGTATGAGGGCCTACCTCATAGGATATCAATGCAAATAAATATTTAAGTAAGCCTTTGAGCTACATTGTTGTTGGTATATACTGTATAAAGGCCCATTCACACCACATTGCAGAGCACTGCAACGCACACCTTTTGCACATTGTGGCACATTGCAATAGGCAGCCTATTCATTTTGAATGAGCTATCGGCGCACATAAACACACAAAAAAATTAGATCTGGCATGACATTTTAAAATGCAGTGTACTACACCACACAGAGCATAAGTACTGATGCGCTGTTGATCACTATAGCGCAGGTGCTTGGCAGCACACTGTACATGTGCATTGGGTTACAACTGACAATGAAAAGCAACACACATAGCATTGCCATAACATACTCTGTGGTGTGAATGAGCTCTAAGGGGGATTTCACAATTAGATTGTAATTATTTGCTCTGTAAATCGGCACTTCTCATGTCAAATACATAGATCATGGGTAGGCAACCTTGGCACTGTAGCTGTGGTTAATCCACAACTTCCATCATGCCTCTGCAATTGGCTGTAGTCTTGCAATGCCTTGTGGGAATTGCAGTTCCAAAACAGATGGAGTGTTGCCTACCCCTGGCATAGATGTTTCAACAGCTGCACTACTCTCACCAAAGTCATATAATCTAATTTCCACCCATATTACACAGTAACATTTTCCGCCATGTTAAAAACATTCTTTTATCATTGCGATATACTTTTGTAATTAAGGAACGCACATTTTCTGACCTTTACGAGTAAAAATGTAAATATAATGGGGTTCGTTTTGGAAAGAAGTTAGTGATTTTCATTTTACAAATTGCAACTATGTTTGTTTGTTTTATTGTTGAATCATGTGCAAGCAAAAATGACGCTTATTTATTTATATATTTTTTTTAATATATTTAACTCGTCAGCGATTGGGTCTATAAAGAGAACTCCAGAAGAATGGTGCAGAACACCTCCAGGTTGTCATATTGCAGGTGGAAAACTTTGATTGAAGATATATATTCTGTTGCATACGTTAATATGTTATTCTTTGTGAATTTGTTTTGGTTCTTATTTTGATTTTGGTCTTTAAATAAAAAATAAAAGGAGTTGCAAAGCCAAAATCCAGCAGACCACAGCAACAAGACGCAAACGCTTTTCTGCTATACAAGCCTTAGTCATAGCTTAAACCCCATTCACACTGAGCTACATCCAAAAAAGCGTTTGTTTTCAAATCGATTTTGAGCTGAGCGACATTGAGCTACAGTGCACATTTTGTTGCGCTACGTAGCGCAACTTTTTGCACAGACTTCGTAGCTGCTACATTGGGCTGTAACCAATCAAAAGCGGTCTTGATGTGACATAATTCCTTGTTATATTTCTGTGCAAACGTGACACTTCTGTAGCGTGACGTAGTGCGACAACATCAAACGCAATGTCGCTCAATGTTGCGCGATATTGAGCTACACCATTAAAGTCTATTGGGCCAAATCGCACAAAATCCGCCGAAAAATAGGTCATGTTCGAGCGACAAGCTTCAGTGACGAGCTACAGGCGGCATTGAGCTGTGAGATGTGAACAGCTCCATTGAAATGCATTGGAAAAGCTACAGTGAGCGACATTGAGCTGATATTTGAGCGATTTTGGAGCTGAAATTGCACGATAAATCGCTCAGTGTGACTGGGGCCTTAGATTTTTGCCGCGATATCACGCATATTTCCACGCTATATCGCTCTATGTAGCTTCTCCAATGCATTTCAATGGAGCTGTTCACATCTCACAGCTCAATGTCGCCTGTAGCTCGTCGCTGTATCTTGTCGCTCGTACCTGACCCTTTTTTCCGTGGATTTCCATGGTGGATGAACAGTAAATAATGTTATTATTAGGGAAACTGATCAACCAGGTCATGTCCTTGCAATCTCTTAAGTTATAAAAACTATTTTTAACTAATTACCATTTTAACTGAATTACAATTGTGCATTGTGTTTCTTTGCATTGAGAAACACTTTAAGAATGCAATCATGTGTTCCCTATACTTATTAATCATAACTACAATTTTCCAAGATTATAAAATGAAAAAAACAAAAACAATGAAAGGCACCACATTATGCCGTAATGAGACATTTCACACCTAACCCAGCAATCATCAGTTTGCATTGCATTAACCTCAACAAGTTACTAGTTTAACCATTAGCCAGAATTCTATCGGTCAAACCTCACCTTACCTCTGCCTTAGTTGTAGACTGTCAAATATTTTAGCATGGCCCAGATAAGCTGCGTCCACAGTCCCACCTTGCTACAACAATGCAGTGATGGTAAATAGTGAAAATCAATATAATCTGTTTAACATGGTCACCGATCAATAGACCTGTGTTCCTCACTTCTTGTCATTACATTTAAATGTGTAATATATCTTTCCTCTTCAGTGATGGATGAAGGTGGATGCAGATTAACTGAAATCAAAGAAGAAAAAAAAATGGGTCCCTATTACTACGACTACAGAAAATAAATAGATATTGTAATGAAAAATATATATTAATTAGAAATATTATGCCTTGTTTTTGTTCTATTTTCTGGTGTATATGGTTTTAAATGGTTGCTTTATATTCTTTTTTTATACTATTTAAATCTTTATTTTGCAAATTTGTATTTATTTATTTTTACTATTTATATGTAATTTGTATTTAATAAATCTTTATTTGTTTATTTATTTTACTAATCATATTCCTCAGCTCCTCTGTAAATGCAGGTTTGTGGCATTGTTTATGCCCCTGAATGCTGCACTAGAAAATGTATCTAACCTCTATGATTAAGTCTACATGGTGAAACATGTTTGAGCCGTGTGGCTGTATGAGGGGGCTTATCTTTGTAACTGGAATTATTATTTTTTTTTTAAAAGACAGCCATTTTTTGTGCTGTTTGATGTATCTAAACACTACAGTATGTAAGGACGCATTGGCTGAAATTGAACTGCGTTCAAAAGTATAAAAAATTAAAAGAACTAAAAATGGCTCTAGAAGCGCTGTTTTTTTTTTTCTGCATGAGGTCCTATGTGTTTGTTAAAGAGAAAGCACAAGTGAATCTGCTATTATTTAAATGCTTTCTCTGTAACTGAATCTTTACAGGACCCATCTGAACTCAACAGTCACCCCTCATTCATTTTTGTGAATACAGTATATATTTGAGCTTGAGCACTGTAAGGGCCCATTCACACCACATCCAGATCATCTGAAGACCAGACCAGATTGTTTCCGGACCCAAAGTGCATCCTAATGTATCCCTATGCTGTTTTCTGGCCTCTTTCCACACCAGCGCAGTGCGTTCCAGACTAGACCAGAAAAATACTGCATGTCTTATTTTGTCTGATCTGCAATGCACTGGAACTGCGGGCAGATTCACACCATTTTCCGGACCAGATCTGGAGATCATTGCTTCTACACAGAGAGCAGGGATCCCACTCTGCATTATGGTGACAGGGAGCAGACTTTTCTACTAATGCTGTTGCTTCCTTCTAAAGAAGACTTGTAAGACTTTGGACACCCTTTGCTTTGATGGCCATGGAATGCATTTAGTTATTATAAACTGAAAGTTAGGTTTATGGGTTCTTCAAAGGAGTTGTAAAGTGCCAGCATACACAAACCTATTATAACATCAGCATTATAATAGGAATACATACGCAAGTTGTTTTTCATAATGCAATCAAAGCTTACATGAAAAAATCCCTTTTATGTAGTGAGCGCTGCCTTCCATCTGTCCATCACTTTCAACAACTTCCTGGATTCCCAGTGTGCTTTGTGTCTCCCGCACTGCTGCTAAATGTGATGCAGACTCCAGTATTCAAGACTACATATCCCATCATGTATTGCTTCCAACCAACAATGATGATGTTACATTGCAGGATGCTCAGAAGTTGGGTTGCAGTTCAAATGGCAGTCTTGTTGCAGTTGTGACACAATGAAGTGCATATTCACAGGGTGGGGTGAAATGGTGTCAGTGCATTGAGGAAGTATATCCTATGAGCATCTTCAATAAGTAAGTTTAGAAGCGTCTAGATGGATATGGCTATTAGGAGTGAGATAGATCTTATGGAAATTCAATATAGAAATATTTACTATTTTTTAGCCTTTGACCATAGATACCCTTTAAAAATACAATAGAAGAAAATTCAGGTTTTGTCTTTCACTGCAATCCAGTGCCATTCACCGCCAGTTTATAGGTGTTCTGGTCCTTTAACAAATTAACATAAGAACAATGCCAGATTCCTTTGAAACATCTAAACCACATGAATGTATCTCCCTGCAACATTTCTTCAAAAAGAAAAAAAAAAGAAACTACATTAATGTGGTTTATAAATGTACTTAACTTAAAACGGTGTAATTGCATGTGAGTCCATAAATTGTCTTGGCAATACGGCTGTGTTAAATTACATTACATCTTGCAGGTGGATCCTAATTTTAGTTCAGCACTGCGAAGTGCAATTGTTTTCCGAGGTAGAGGAGGCCGCGGAGGTAACAGAGAGAATAAGAGAAAAAAAATAAAGATAATTCAAATGTGCAATCTTACCAGCTTTATCCTTTTGATGTGATCATGTCATTAGCCAAAGCTTGCTGAACAGGCAACCTACAATTACTCAGGAGAAGAACAGCAGCAATGCTCTGAAATGTTAATGAAAAGAGCTGTGGAACCTACTTAAAAAAAAAAAAACAGCTAATGAATAGAATAAAGCAAAAAAATCATCTATAATAGACAAAAAGAAACAAAGGACTAAAAGGAAATGCAAGTGGCTAAACAATTGTTGCTTTGGATTGTTTGGATTGCTAAAGAGTTGTAATGGACAATGCCGACCATTAGTTTAAATCTCAGAACCAGAGACCAAGGGTTTACTTAATGGGAATGTAAACCTCAATTGGGTAACATCTAGTTTGCTCTGTGTAAAGTGTAGCATAAAAAAAAAATAGAAAGTAATGTTTCTTGCTTTTTTTTCCATCCTTTCCTGCAGCCTCTTCTAGCCAATTCCTGTCTACGTGCCTCTGTGAGGACCCATAGGATACATCAGATTGGAACCTGTGGGACTGCATGTGGTTTGACTGGTCAGACAAATTTGGGTGGGCAGGACATGTGGATCTTTTTAAGATCCCATTTAGATTCATATGACTAGTGATGAATCTAATGCTTTTGACTTAACCCAAGTCCAGTCATATCTACAAGTGTTCCTGTATAGGCCCATTGCTATGGAAGGTCTCTTTGTATAAGATTGTGGATACCCTTAACAATCCAGTGATCAAATTGCACAGTCCTCCACTCTTATTCGGATATTCCAGTATGGAGATATATATAGTTATAGAGGTGGTATATCAACGTTATTCTTCCTGAACTGGATGATGGAAATTGCAGGAAGACAATGAGTTGCGTGATGTTTGCACATGATATTCTCTGCAAGCTTCCCCTACCAGGCACAGGGATTTGCACAGATATGAATATTTACTTTGAGAACTTGCTTCAAAAAGTAGAGCATTAGGGCACAGGCTGAGACCTCCTCTGTCTCCCAGGTGGATCCCCGAACAATCATCAATAGGTGCTCATCAGTATCAAAAAATGTTCCAGGGTTGAAGGCTTCATCCCACCCATGTCTCTCCAAAGCCTTCAGGTTCCAGGACCCTGACCAGAGTTTACCAATCCTAGAGAAAACTGAAAAACTAGTTTTCTCTATATGAAACATGCATCCTGGAGTCTCTCAGCCTGTATGAGTGAGAACCTTGGCTGACAGCACAGCCTTGTCACAGTACCTATTACCCATACTATCCTGATTAGGTGAACATTGTTCTCGAAAAATGCGGCTAAGGAAATAAAGAATTGCTTAACTAGTCCTTTGTTACACATCTGCAATCTACCCAGCAGAGTAAAATTGGCCATATGCATCATATGTAAAATCTTGTCAAAACATTTGATGAGATACTTGACAAATGATGTTTAATATCAATATTTGATTTGTAAATTAATAGAGTTTCTCTGGAAAAAAAAGTACAATCAAGAAAAATTTTCCATCCCGATCTTTTTTTGTGTGTCACTGCCGTTGAAGTGGATCGTTGATTTGATCTCATTAATTATTAAAAAGTCAAATCAATGTTTTAAAAATGAAATCCTACTGGTGTATGGCCCGCTTTTCACTCTGCTAAAGTCAAGAGCAGCTGGACCACACAAACATGAGTGGGAACACCCAAAAACTTCAAGGTGGACAAGAACAGATTTGGGGGGAAATGGCAGAGTGAGCTCTCCGTTGGAGAAGAAATAGATTAAGGCAGAATGGGGCACCTAGGTAGGGTAGCTTCCTTCCACGCACAAACCTTCAGTTGACATTGATAAAAATATATTAGGCACAGAGAAGAAGCCTCATTTGCATTGTCCATACTGGCATTGGCTCCATCAGACATCAAACCCTGCCAATATATCCTCCCTTATTAAATGACAGGTGGGAGGACAGCTTTGACCAGTTGTGCTATCCCTCTGGTTTACTGCAGGAGCATGAAGGTTGTAGCTGGGCCTCTTGAACATCCACCAGGTAAGTCTCCTGCCTCGGGCCCTGGTCCACCTCTGTATTGGAGTATCCAAGACATATAAGAACCTAGGCATCACCCATAACTAATCACAGCCATTAGGTAGACCAACCCATTAACAGTTAATTTGTATGCCAAAGTTTCATTTATTCTTTAAGACTCTAAAATCCCCAAGCCTACAGTCTCCTGTGATATAAAACCTGCTCCGGATACTAGTATCCAGTATAAAACACTTAAATCAGACCATTAAACGATTAGCGCTCAGTCATAATGCAATTAATAAACCCGATTATAACTTTTTAAGCAAGTCCCCGCATCCCATTAACAAGTATTATCCGAAATCCACAGGAAGTGAGCCCATACGCCTGACCATACATTATGGAACAATTTAAATGCTATCTGCTTTTCTGCACAGCGTCCAACACTGTAGCAGCTGTAATTGTGTGCCTGTGATGTAACCCTGCCATAGTGGAACAGCCACAGCGACATTCTAAATGGAACACGGAGAGGAAAGCCAAAAAAAGAACAGCCGGGTGTAGTAAAGAGATCTGGGAGAATTACAAATCCTGGAATAAAAACACGGCGGGAGTCTGTTCTCGGGAGATTTGTGAACAGGGGGATAGAGCTGAGGAAAATCTCCATCACGCTGCAGTGAGGAAATATAGGATAAAAGATTAGGGATGGGAAATTGGCTGTGACCGGCTCTGATTTCAAACCTTACTGCTTGCGCAGCCTGTCTGATGGTAATTTATGGCTCCCCTCGTGCCAACCTGGAATTTTTTTGGGGTGTGATTGGGTAAGGGGGGATTGAAAGTTAAAGCTGAACTCCAGGTAAACAACTAAATCCACAGATGAAATACATATATTGGATGTGTTGTACCTGCTGAAGGACTTGTATTTCTGTCCATCCATTCTTGAGGAGAGCCCTGTCCGGTAGGGGAATATAAACCTGATTCCTCTCTGCTGCAGTCAAGTAACATTTACAGGTCGTGTCCCTCCACCATGAAGTGATGTAGAAAACACCTTCACCCCATACAGCACTATGTACAATTACAACAAGGTTGGTGCTCCTAGTGACAACAATGGGTGGCAGCCTCAAACCCCTAGGATCATGTTTTGAGGTCGACCAGCACTCAATGATTGTGCAGCTCTGCACATCCCTTAAGGTGGCGCTAAACTTTAGTGGGGAACCTTGTGAGTGTGTGTGCAGTCAACCAGCCAATTACTGGGGCTCTATTGGCCCCTGTTGCATGCTGGGACAGGGCATATATACTCAAGGGAATTGCCATGTGCTCCGTGCAGATCCAACCATGGATTAGTCCAGGTTGGGATGCTGTCCAGCCCACCCCGAGGAAGGGGGGGATACTTGAGTGCGGGAAGTGTTTTGCTAGGCCTCAAGTCTGAAGGAGGCCTCTGCTATTGGTGGTGGAGTAGAACCTGGGAAGCTAATGGATGCTGGAGGTGCCTCACCTACTGAAGGTTTTGTTCCAAACCCTATTCAACTGTGCTGCAAATAAAAATACTAAAAGGGACCAGTGAGTCTGGAGTCTGTGTCTGTTCTACCTTAGATGTCTATGATTCCTAAGGGCTTGTTCACACCAATTGTGGTGCTGGAACGCACCGCAATCGCTCACAAAACCTCCCCATGCGTTCTGGAGCAGGAGGGGGCATGGCGGTGCATTGAAGTCAATGGCACAGCAGCCACGTCCCCCCCGCCCGCAGTATGATCGGACGCGTGGCAAAACATTGCCTGTGTTCAGTTCCACTGCAACTGTTAGGGAAGGAGCGAAGTCCCGCTGTTTGCTGGATTGGAACCCAATAGTAGGGAACAATCCCAGAAGGAGACTCCAGGCTGAGGTACAAGAAAAGATAATCCAAAATGCGTTGTCAGAGTACAGTCCGGGTCAAGGCAGGCAGCAGTATCATAAACGGTGAGGCAAGCCAGGGGTCGATAACCATGTGATCCGAATAGCAGGGAAGGGAGGCAGGAAACAGGAAATAAGGCATTGTAGCTGCTTTGGGAATGGCAGAATAACTCATCAACAAGTCTTGGCTCTGGCTGGAATTTAAACCCAGCAGGGGCCAGCGACGCCCCCATTGTCTGGGCAACCATTAAGCCACAGGTCCCTGCGAACCAATGGGACGGCTGGGAGAGAAGGATTGCTCGCAAGGCCCTCCCCCGCAATGACCAGCACCCGAGCGCATGTCATGCATGCGCTCATGTGCACACCTGCAGCACGCTGCCGGGCACCAATTCACCCCAAGAAGGACCCTACAATCTCCGTCGTACCCGCCGGACCCCAGGTAAGAGGGCAACCATGGTCCCACGACAGCAACGCACAAAATTCTGCGTTGGCGTTTTTGCAGTGCCATTGACTTCAATGAACCGCCACGCCCCCTCCTGCCCAGAATGCAGGGGGAAGTTTTGTGAGCAATTTATGTGCGTTCCAGCAGCTACCGCTCTGGAACGCACCGCAATTGGTGTGAGAAAGCCCTAAACCCTCTCTCCCAGTGTGGATATGTTAGTAAAAGTTCTTTAGCATCATATCTTTGGCCTGGATTTCAGCTTTGTATGTCACTGGAAGAGGGCGGTTAATGCTAATGGGGCAGCTGGTTGCTATAATCCCTAGACAGGCAATGGGTGACCCAGGTTATTCCAGCATCTCCTTGGGGAAAAAAATTAGGGCAGGTCAATTTTTTTGATCGATCAAAATTATTTTGATCGGTACTCACCTCTCCGCCGGCTTTCGGGTCTTCTGTCAGAGATCCTGTGACGTCACGGACATCGACGTCACCAGACTCCTCCTTCCTTCCCCAAGTGGCTCTGTTGGCTAACGTAGGGAAGGGGGGAGGAGTCCGGTGATGTCATTGGCTGTGACAGCTAACGAAGGGAAGGAGGGAGGAGTCCGGTGACTTCGATGTCCGTGACGTCACCGGACTCCTCTCCTTTCCCTTCGTTACCTGACGGAATCACTTGGGCCGGTGAGTCTCATGGTTCATACTAACATATACTAATGGCAGTTCCCTGCAATAGAAGAGGTAATATACTCACCTCTCTGTTCAAGTGCTGCATCCCCTGTCAGTTTCTTCAGCTTTCAACACTTCCAGGAATGTTGGATACTTGTATCCCTCACTACACACTGTGGTTTAATCCTCCAACCCCCTACAGGACACAGTATTGATGTACGGGTCAGTGGATGGAACCACAGTGTGCAGTGGGGTACAAATCCCAGAAGTGTCAAATGCTAATGAGCCTGATGGAGGCTGCAGTGCTTGGATGGAGACAAGGGCCACCGGATAGGTGAGTATATTCTATAGCAGGAAACTGCTAATAAGATTTTTATTTTTTTTAGGGTGACTGACGGGGTCAATTGTAAACTAAAACAGTGCAAATTACAAAGCAATAATGATTGATAGGACAATATTTTTGGCGTTTTTTTTTTTTTTCTACAAGTGTATCTACTTCCCAGTCAGCATCCCATACATTTGTGGATACTGGACCAGCACTTTTATTCCAGCTTAGAGATGCATTTTGTGTGGGTTTTACAAGAAATCAGAATGCGCCCTATTACCTAAAAGTATCTGGATCTGTATGTGCATTATAATTAATCAAAATTAGTCGATTAATCGATTTAAACAAATTTCCATTAATCGAACAGGAAAATGTTAATCATTAGCAGCCCTAGTATATATATATATATATATATATATATATATATATATATATATATATATATATATATATATATATATATATATATATATATATATATATATATATATATATATATATATATATATATATATATATATATATATATATATATATATATATATATATATATATATATATATATATATATATATATATATATATATATATATATATATATATATATATATATATATATATATATATATATATATATATATATATATATATATATATATATATATATATATACATACATATACACACACACTATATCACCAAAAGTATTGGGAAACCCCTCCAAATCATTGGATTCAGGTGTTCCGTGACATTTCCTTGCTACTATCGGTCAACTGTTAGGGGTATTATAAAGTGGAAGCAACTGGGAACAACAGCAACAGAGCGGGGTCAGAGCATGCTGAAGTGCACAGAAGTCATCAACTGTCTGCAGAGTCAATAGCTACAGACCTCCAAACTTCATGTGGCCTTCAGATTGGCAGCGATATATAACACGTCTCCGCTCTTTATCATTCCTCTATTTACTGCCTGCCGATAATTGTGAGTCTTTAGAAGGTTTCTATGGAGGAGAGCATTCCAAATGATTATAAAATAATTGTTTCCTAAGAAAAATAGAGTTTCATAAGAACTAAACGCTCACTGTAGCTGAACAAGAAGTTCATGGGAATAATATAACAATTCCAGCTCTGTGCCGCATTCAGGTATGTGAACTGAATTTTCCGAGGAGAGAATTGTCATCAGATTACCTAGCACAGTGAAAGCTCAACTCCAAGCAAACAACTAAAGAAAACACATGAAATACTGTACATCTGGGAACTGATTTTCACTGCCACAGTTAAGGAACTCTTACAGGTCTTGTCCCTCCCCCAGCCACTATAAGGAGAAGCAGCCGATTGATGAGCTTGTCACTCTGCTCTTTCCTCCCATCAGTGTGTTCCATTATACATAGCACAAATAATTAGTTCATTAGACTGCTTCCTCCTCTTCCAGTGTGAGTCGGAAAGGCAACAGACCTGTTTTTTCCCCACCCTGTGACTGGGCAGTATAAGGAGAAGCAGCAGACTGATGAGGTCGTCACTCTGCTCTGTCCTCCCTTTAGTGTACATGAGCACTGCAGCGCAAATGATTGGCTCCTTACACTGCTTCTTCCTCTTTCAGTGTGGGTCTGGGAGGGCAACAGATCTGTTTTTTCTCTGCTTGTCCCTTCTCCACCCTGTGACTGCACAGTATAAGGAGAAGCAACAGACTGATGAGCTCATCACTCTGCTCCCGCCTCCTATCGACGTACATAAGCACTGCAGCACAAGTAATTGGCTCCTTAGACTGCTTCTTCCTCTTTCAATGTGAGTCTGGGAGGGCAAGAGACCTGTTTTTTTTCTCTGCTTGTCCCTTCTCCACCCTGTGACTGGGCAGTATAAGGAGAAGCAGCAGACTTAAGAGGTCATTACTCTGTTCTCTTCTCCTATCAGTGTACATGAGCACTGCAGCATACATGATTGGCTCCTTAGACTGCTTCTTCCTCTTTCAATGTGAGTCTGGGAGGGCAAGAGAACTGTTTATGCTCTGCTTGTCCCTTCCCCACCCCGTGACTGGACAGTATAAGGAGAAGCAGCAGACTGAAGAGGTTGTTACTCTGTTCTCTTCTCCTATCAGTGTACATGAGCACTGCAGCATACATGATTGGCTCCTTAGACTGCTTCTTCCTCTTCCAATGTTAGTCTGGGAGGGCAAGAGACCTGTTTTTTCTCTGCTTGTCCCTTCCCCACCCCGTGACTGGACATTATAAGGAGAAGCAGCAGACTGAAGAGGTTGTTACTCTGTTCTCTTCTCCTATCAGTGTACATGAGCACTGCAGCATACATGATTGGCTCCTTAGACTGCTTCTTCCTCTTCCAATGTTAGTCTGGGAGGGCAAGAGACCTGTTTTTTCTCTGCTTGTCCCTTCCCCACCCCGTGATTGGACAGTATAAGGAGAAGCTCTGATGAGCTTGTTGCTCTGCTCTCTCCTCCTATCATTCTGCTCTCTCCTCTTATCAGTGTACATGAGCACTGCAGCACACGTGATTGGCTCCTTGTCATGCTTCTCTCTCCTTCAGTTTAAGCTCTGCTGTACAGGTCACATGAGGTAGGCTGATACCAAATCAAACTCAGGTAATTACTCTGCCCTCATTTAAACTAATAGAGTTAATGGTTTATTAACAACTGTAGAGCTGAATGAATTTGTGTCTTTTACATAGAATCACATACCAATAAAAAAAAATGTTTTACATACAGCTGATCGCATGAAATAAAAAATCCCTTGAAAAAGACAATAGATCCGGTTTAAATACAGCCCGGGGTATAAATACACAGTCACCAACTATTTAGACATCACCAGGAATTCCAGGCGTACAAAAAAATAAAAAATAAATAAAAGCTAAAACAAAATGTCAGCATAGCTCAGGGCACCATGGGACTCTTCCCTTCCTCTAATTCCCATTGCCAATTACACAGTATTAATGTGGAGAGAGGCATTCTGCAAACATAGTTAACCTGCAAATGAGCTTGTATTACAGACGTCTCTCCACTCCTGCTATATCTGAGGAGACAGGAGAGGCAATCAGGAAAGTTCCATAGGTTGATCAGATATCAGTGTCATTACTTGTATCTAGGCATGACAATCAACTCAGTAGTGTAGCTGTATCAACAACCGGAGCGGACTGAGCAGTAAAGAAG
>NW_017306379.1:757909-759564 GCF_000935625.1 Nanorana parkeri
GCCAGCCTGTGTGGGCAGTGCTATGATCTGGGGTTGCTTCAGTTGGTCGGGTCTAGGTTCAGCAACTACTAGACTTGTGCGATTCGTTTCATTCCAAATCAAAATTCGGCCGAATTTTCTGAAATTCTGACACATCCGAATTTGCGAATCCAAATGCAACCGAATTTGCGAATCCCAATGCATCCGAATGCGTCCGAATCCGAATTTGCGTTTCCGAAACTGAATCGGACATGTGGCTTTTCTGGCCAATCATATGTGTTTTTCAGTTTAATGCCGCCAAATGGGTCTGAATACGAATTTTCTTTACGGCAACATGGGAGCCATATACAGTATATACATACTGTATAATACTAAAGCTGAGGCTCCCAGACCTGAATGGCATTCGGGAGCTCCCGAATGCAATTCAGAAATTCGGATCCTGAATGCCATTCGGGTCTGGGAGACTCAGTTATAGTATTATATGTATATGGGTTCCAGACCCAAAAGGCATTTGGGAGCTCCCGAATGCAATACGGAAATTCGGATTCCCGAATGCCATTCAGGTCTGGGAGACATATACATATATTACTTTAGCTTATAGTTCCAGACCCGAATGGCATTCTGGAGCTCTTGAATGCAATTTGGAAATTCGGATCTGAAAGCAATTCGGGTCTGGGAAATTCACCTTTAGCATTAATATCTATATATGGTTTTCTGTGGTATTCGCAACAAATATTCGTAAATGAATCAGTGATCAGTACAGCGGCGCGTTCCTTCTCACAGCCGCTGCTGAGTCAGTCACAGCCAGCAGCTGCGGTGGAGGAGACCGGTGGCAGCAAAGGAGGAGGCGGGGCGCTGCGGTGGAGGAGGAGGAAAAGGCCCTGCGGCAGTGGAGGAGGAGACAGAGCCCACCGGTGACCGAGGAGGAGACTGGGCCTGGCAGTGGAGAAGGCTGACAGCGGATTGGGGCTGACAAGTAAGAAGTATGCAGGGGTGTGACCAGCCCACATGAGACCCTGCAGAGCCCACCATAGAGAGTCTATGGTGGGCTTTGCAGGGTCAATCACAGGTGGGCTGTGTAGGATCTCAGGGGGGGCTCTGCAAGGGGCATAACTAGAAATCACAGAGCACTATGCAACATTTTGCTATGTGATTTCTACTT
Source organism: Nanorana parkeri (assembly GCF_000935625.1). Lineage (NCBI taxonomy): Eukaryota > Metazoa > Chordata > Amphibia > Anura > Dicroglossidae > Nanorana > Nanorana parkeri. Next base: position 759,051 of record NW_017306379.1, read on the forward strand.
ACTTCCTCCATGTTTCTACTGTGACTTTCCTTTTAATATTGCTTTTCCGTTATGCGTAAGTTCTTCTTTAACAAGGCAGCACAAAGTGCAGCAGTGCTTCCCGGGCCAATCAAATCTTGCCATTTTCCTTGTTTTACTACCTACATACATTTTCATCTCCTATACGATCTGTATCTTGGCCCGCGAGCAGAAATTCACATAAAGATAAATAAAAAGTGAGTCGGGTAATATTGGCATGAATACAAGTTCGTTGTAATCAGGTGATATGCTGAAGAGCTGGCGGCTGATAATATCCATTATGGAGATAAGGAACACATAGACACACCATTTACATCAGCCAAAGTCACCTTTGCTATAGAATCAGTGGTGCAAGTAATGGGGAAGAAGTGGGAACAGGTTACTGGAGAAAAAATATTTAGCAGGAATTGCGAAGGAGAGTTCAAGTCCAAGTCACGTTTTTAGGACAACATCCTCGCTTAAAGGGGCGACCCCCCCCCCCCCCCACCCCTCCCCT
>NW_017306379.1:759591-783313 GCF_000935625.1 Nanorana parkeri
TTGTGTCTGAATACTTTTTAAAAAACTGCTTTTTTTTTTTTAAAGAGACAATAGGAAGGTTTTGCATTATCATCAGCTTATTACTGGTGTCTGTGAATAGTTCTTTCCTCTCCAGTTGTCACAGTGACCACACAGAGAGAGAGGGGAAGTCTCCCCTAGGGAGATAGAGCAATACCAATGTGACAGAATTCCTCCCACCCTTTCCAGGCTGAATTCCAGGCAGCTAGCTAAATATACAGTTGGGAGCAGAGCACGGGCTGACTTTACAGCTTAATGGCATTCCGATATAAAAGACACAAATTAATACAGATCGGTATTCACTAATACATACTTTTTTTAATTTTAATCAGTGTAAGTACATACATTTTACTTGGTATCAGTCTCTTGCGATCCCAGCACAGCAGAGCTCACACTGGGTGAGGATAGAGGAGTTCAAGAAGCCAACCAGTTGTGCTGTAGTGTTTATGTTCTAGCAAGAAATATGCTGATAGGAGGAGAAAGCAGAGTGACTAAGAGATTAGCTCATCAACCTGCTGTTTCTCCTTTCTAGGGCTGCAGCTAACAATTATTTTCATAATCGATTATTGCCCGATTACTTTTTCAACTAATCAATTGATTGTATTAAAAAAATATCTCTCCCTTTCTACCTCCCTCTCTCTCTCTCCCCCTCCTTCTCTCTCTCTCCCTCTCCCTCTCTCCCCTCCTCTCTCTCCCCTCCTCTCTCTCAAATCGATGATGAGAATAGTTGCCAACTATTCTCATCATCGATTATTATAGATTTAGTCGATTAGTTGTTGTAGCCCTACTCCTTTCACTGTCCATTCACAGGTTGGTGGAAGGACAGGTAGAGAAAAACCAGGTCTCTTGCCCTCTTAGACTCACACTGGAAGAAGAAAGAATCAGCACAAGGAGCCAATCACTTGTGCAGCCCATATACACTGATAGGAAGAGAGAGCAGAGTGCTGTTCTCATGAGTCTGCTGCTTCTCTTTATACTGTCCAGTCACACACTGGGGACGGGACAAGCAGAAAAAAAACCCAGGTCGCTTTACTTCCCATACACACACACACTGGAAGAGGGAGAAGCAGCACAAAGAGCCAATCACTTGCGCAGCAGTTCTCATGTACACTGATAGGAGGAGTGCAGAGTGATCTGAACAGCGACATGTTCCTCCTCACAGCTGCCAGTGGCAGCCAGCAGCCTGCGATGCCATAGCGACCCAGATGTCCTGCACGGCATCAGGGGGACAACTTGGTTCCTATCTCTTTACGTTTTTGCCCAGGCACCGCTTAGATTTTAGGAAGAACTTTTGCACGAAAGAACATTTGTTCGACCTACTATTAGTTGATGGGGTAAAATTGACGATTGATTTTGAGCGTTATGACAAAAAAACTTGAAGGAGCAGGATGGAGATTTTTTGTTAAATAAACAAAATTCTAGCAGTGAACATGGTTTTTATTCGGGAAACTCCACTCATTCCAAAATGGAACGTTAAAATCATACAAAATTTTGATTGACATTGGTCAAGTGTGTGACAGCATTATCGCGTGGTAAAGAAAGATCGTTCGCACAAATGTTCATTCGGATATTTACTAGTGTATGGTCAGCTTTACAGCCATCAGGTTCCTGAACAGCTCCAACTCTCTCAGCCTAACTTCTCCCAACTTCCTATCCAGTACAAGTTTACAAGGAACAGAGCAGTCTCCTGCAGCCATCCTACTGCCAGTTTAGAGAATAGACATATGCAATTAGTTTAATTCGGAATCAAATTTCAGACAAATTTTCTGAAATTTGGACATTCGGACACACCTGAATTTCTGAATTCCAATGCATGCGAATGTGTCCAAATCCAAATTTCGGTTTCCGAATTTCAGATCACGTCCGAATTTTGTTTAAAAACTAAACTGAATCAGACATGTGACTTTTCTGGCCAATCAGATGTGTTTTTTTTGGTTTAATGCCTCCGAATGGGTCTGAACACGAATTTTCGTTACGGCAACATGGGAGCCATCTGATTGGCCAGAAAAGTCACATGCCATAACGAAAATTTGTGTTCATCATATACATATAATACTAAAGCTGAGGCTCTCAGAATGCAATCTGGAAGTTCGGATCCCGAATGCCATTCGGGTCTCGGAGATTCAGCTTTAGTATTAATATATGTATATGGTTTTCAGTGGTTTTCGCAATGAATATTTGTAAACTCATCCGAAACGAACTAAATTGAATTTTGGATCCAAATTCCGAAATTACTAAATATCCGATCCAAATTTTTCCGCAGCTTACATGTCTAATAGAGAAGTGAGGAGGATGAATGAATGAGAAGCAGGGGGGATAGGAGTGTCTTCCCTTGCTGTGTCTGTGTGCTTTTGGAGACACACACAGCTTACTAGCACACACAAGGGTGGTTCTGTAGGACCCTGCAGGGGAAAGGAGCCACCCTAAAACTGGATATCAGGACCAGTGCTCAGGAGACCAGCTGATTTTGCAGGAAACTAATACTTTTAAACAATCTATTATAAGTGATTTTAATCAGCATTAGCTCAAAAACCTTTTGACATTAATATCACTTTAAGGATAGTGGAAAAACAGCCTTACAGACCCTCCTGCTTCTCTGTATTGCCACATGCAAATAAATATGTAACAAAAAAGCAATTTTCCACTTACATATCATACACCATAAAATGTTTTTGTTTTCCTCCAGAACTATAAAGAAAAACCTTTAAATATCTATCTCCTTTTCACAAGTCTAGGCCTGGGGGGTCCATAGTACTTTCTTTAGAAATTCAAACTATGAAATATGTAATCACTCGGGTTCCTTCATTTATCTTTTTTTGTTTGCTGGAGTGATCCACAATAGCTGCCAATCTGCGGTTAGGTAAAACCGAGGAGAAATACGAGAGGGACGGCGGGGGGTAATCTCTCTGCATTAAGTCACGTCTGGCCTAAAGAATTCCCTTAAAGGTGAACTGATAATATATCAGAAGAAATATGCAGCCTTCCAGATATGTTAATCATCACTTGACAGTGATCCATTTCTGATAATTCAATTAAAGGGGATGTGAAGGCCTTTTCTGATTTTTTTTTTTTTTTTAGCGTGAACAGCTTGGTGTTAATAGTCTTATCAGTATGTGTTCATGTTTCACATGTTATTTCTATGTACAATTTGTAATTACATATGTACATGGGGAGCTCACAGCAACCGTGATTTCTCATTATATGTGCAGGCTCTGCTTCTTGCTTTGCAACCCTATGCAATGGACTCCCTTTATGGGCTTACATTTGCTAAATAGAGTTTGAAAGATTGCAGTGTGTATCTTGAACTAAAATGCAAACTGGGTTCACCTAAATACCACCCCAGTCCGCCCATGATTTCAATGAAAAAATTCCCCTATGGAGAAAAGTTAGAAAATATACCAACCGTACACCTAATATACAAATACACTATGTTGCCAAAAGTATTGGTACGCCTGCCTTTACACGCACATGAACTTTAATGTCATCCCAGTCTTAGATTATGTTCAGTGTAAATGAAAACAGCTTGGTGTTTATAGTCTTATCGGCATACGTTCATGTTTTATAAATGTTGTATCTTTGTATTATTTGTAAATTACATATCTACATGGGAAGCAACAGTGTTTTCTCATTATATATGGGGGCTCTGCTTCCTGCTTTGCAACCTATACAATGGCTTGGTGGCCTTAAAGGAGAACTATGAGATGAGTGATTTCCACTCACCTCATAGTTCTAGCCGACCTGTGACAATGAGACTGTCACAGGTTGGCTCAGTAGATCGGGAGGTGAGCGAACACATACCGGGTTCGCTCACCTCTCGATCCTGTCACGGCTCTCTGCCGTGACAGGGGGAGGGGCTGGATTCCCCTCTCCCTGCTCCGATCTGCCAACGCTGACTGGCGGAACGGACGGGGGAGGGGGCGGGTACAGCTGGCTCTGCCTCTAGATAGGAAGAGCCAGCTGTCACTCACTCAGCTGGGCAGATCCCGGCATAATTGCAGCAGCCCGCGGTATACTGAGCCTAGGGTGACGGGAGGACGCTAGTTTGTGTCCTCCCGTTACCCTAAGGAGAACTATGGGGAAAAGCCTTAACCCCATAGTTCTCCTTTAAGGGATCACCTAAAGGCAGTCAGAGTGGGAGATAGATGGACAGGTTGGGGTAAAGAGTTCCAGAGGATGGGAGAGACTCTAGTGAAGTCCTGGAGGCGAGCATGGGAGGAGTTGACGAGGGAGCTGGAAAGCAGGAGGTCTTGGGACGGTAAGGGTGTACCCGCCCCCTCCCCCGTCCGTTCCGCCAGTCATCGCTGGCGGATCGGAGCGGGGAGTGGGGAATCCAGCCCCTCCCCTGTCACGGCAGAGAGCCGTGACAGGATCGAGAGGTGAGCGAACGCCGGTATGTGTTCACTCACTTCCCGATCTACTGAGCCGACCTGTGACAGTCTCATTGTCACAGGTCGGCTAGAACTATAAGGTGAGTGAAAAGCACTCACCTCATAGTTCTCCTTTAAGATTCATCTCTTCAGGGAAGCCTATCCAACCTCAACCTAACCACTGAACGATCACATTCTCAAACAATTCTTCCCCACACAGCTACCTCCTCATTTATCACTTGACCCTTCCTTTTAGATTGTAAGCCCTCACGGGCAGGGCCCTCCTCACCATCTTGTCTTGAATTTTATTGTGATTGTAATGCCCTCCTTATATTATAAAGCGCTGCGCAAACTGTTGGCGCTTTCAGGGAAAAAATTCCCCTATGGAGCAAAGTTAGAAATATACTAACCTTACACCTAATATGCAAACATGTGACTCGCTGAATCTTTGTTCATTGTTTATTTGCAAAAATGCAATAAAGATTATTGAAATTGAAAATATACCCTTCTTACACGTGAGTTCCGCACTGGAGTGGGTGACTTTGCTGTCCTCTTGAGGCTACATACCCGCCCCTACTACTCCCTTCTCCATTCATAGAGCTCATACTATTATTGTTCCACAACGTGTTCTGTGAATGGAGGAGCTGTGGACGAAGCTTTTGTCTTGCCCATTCACAGAGTGTGTTGCATTGTGGAACAACAATAGTACGAGCGCTTTGAATGGAGAAGGGGGCAGGAAGGGTCCGGTGAGCAGCCCAAATCTATCACCCTGATAGTTACTTGTGTTCAACCCCACCCCAGCACTGGGAGAGAGCCTCCCTAGGATGTATAAAGCAGCATGAAGGAAGGATTTTGTCAAGAAGCATCAGCCCGGAGGAGGTGAGATACACACCATTACAGGCATACCAATGTGATTTGTGCTGTATCCTAGTAAATAAACTTCAGCTGTAAACTAGTACAGTAAACTTCCCATTATCCGGCATCCACGGGGATTGGTAGATTCCGGATAAATGTAGCTTCTGGTTGCTTGAGACTTACTATTAAAAATAGATCTAACTAATGCCATTCCCCGTACTATACCATAACATAACATAAAAAAATTGAAAGGCAGTAATCAAAAGCAAATTAAGACAAATAGACACACAATAGTTTCCAAGATAATACATGCCGCAGATCAGCAAAAACAGTAAGTACACAGGGGATTTTTTTCTGGTTAGATGAGAGTTCTGGTTAGTTGAATACCAGATAACATAATTGACTGTATTAAACTCTGACACGTTTTTCAATAATGAATCCAGATCAAACAAATATACATCACCCAGCAAAGTATTGCTTTGCATTTTTGCCCGAGCACTTACAGTCATTGGGTTTCCTAACAGCTCCAACTCTCTGGGCTCAGCTTCCCTGAATTTCCTGCCCAGTACAAGATCACAAGGTACAGAACAGTCTCCAGCAACCCCATCTACTAGCTTGGAGAAGGGAGAAGGAGCAGGAGACTGACTTGCCTTGCTGTGTCTGTGTGTTGGTGGAGACACACACAGCTTACTAGCACACACAAGGGTAGCTCCGTAGTAGGGTTGTAGCTTATTCATAAGTAAATATCACAGTTCAGACTATTTTCAGTGGGGGCCCAATAGCCCCTATCTTAATTTTGGTTGCCACTGTCTGCATGATATCTTGTGTCCGGGTTTCTGCTGCCATGAAACCCTGACACAGCATTCAAAACCTAGACTGTCCAGGTGAATCCTGGACAGGTGGCAACCCTACTCCGCAGGACCCTGCAAGGGAAAGGGGTCACCCTAAAACAGGATATCAGGGCCAGTGCTCAGGGGATCAGCTGATTCTGCAGGAAGCTGACATATTTAAAGGTTAAGAAGCAGCATCCATTGTACATGGTTTAATCAGCATTTTAATATCACTTTAAAGTGCAACTAAAGTCAAAACATTTTGTAAAGATTTCAGTAGACCGGTGTGGGGGTTAGAAGTTGGAACCTCTATCAGTTTGTTTTTTTGTTTCCTGTGCTACATCCATCACACTTCTGCGGATCCCCCAAACTGGCATCTCATTCGACTTAAATCACAATGTGGCGTTTAGTAGTTTTCAAGCAATGCGGCCTCAGAACCACATCAAATGCCCCATATTTCATATGTTTCTTTCAAGAGCCTAATGGAAAAGTAAAACTCCCAAATTCAAACCTGGCTTTGATTTTCGTTGGTAGACTCCAGCTTATGAAAGTCCTATCTGCCTCCCCTTTTCACAAGCAGAAAATACCCTGGATCGAATGACGGTTCCAGTGTGGGGATTGCATATATTCCTTATGACATAGGCAGCCCAATGTCTATTGAATTCTTTTAGACAGACATCACTTAATGTAAAAAGATTATCCTCCTTCGGAAGCCCCCAGTATTCCTTCAGGGTCTCGCATAACCGCAGACAGGCCGCTTCTGTGGATCACTCAAGCAAACAATAAAGGAAAAATAACCAACCAAAGCAAATACATATTTTATATTTTGAGTTTCTACAGAAAGTACTAAAGGACCCTTAGGCCTGGAATCATGAAAGAGAGATAAATATTTAAGGCTTGCTGTATTTTATCGGTTACTAAAATGTATGCTTAATTTTATCTCGCACCTAAAATAAAAAAAAAGCTAATGTCTTCTCTTCCAGTGTGTGCTTAGAAAATTAATATAAAATATGCATTATTCCATAAATACATTTAGAATGCAAAAGCTGTTGGAACTTGAACGTACGAAAATGATATTAATAGAACATTAATTAATTAAAAGAAAAAGAGTTTCTGAGCGCATTTTGAAGAAATATTTCTTCATAGTTGAGATGGCATATTGAGAACCATTAGCATGTATCTATAATAGATAATATATAATATTAATTAGAAATAAAATAATAGCTTTAATTAGAATAAAATAGTAGCCTGTAGATAATATAATTTAAACTCATAATGGGCCTTTTTTGAATATAGAGTAAGACAACAAATAAAATGATTTAGAAATAAAAACAAAAAAACAGCAGAACAATACAAACAAAGAGTTTGGGTAAAGCCAATGTATCAGCAAAATAAGAGGAAAGGGAGTCACGTTTATAGTAGCGAATGGTAAAGACAGGTCTCCTGGGTTTCAATAATCTATCAATAACAAGCATGGCTCCCCTAAATACGAAATCCCATAAGATGGAGCAGTCTATAATAGAAAAACAGGCAGTACAATGTATCAAAAATTTAATGAAAATAAAAAAATAGAAAAACAACATTAAACAAAATCGCATCAGAAAACCACCAACTGACAAAGACATTTAAAATCAATAAAAGGCAAGTCCTCCTTAGTATGGCCCGAGTGAAAAAAAGGTGCAGTTGAAAATATATTTTGACCAAATAAATGGTCAAAAAACTAACTTTAAGCACAAGCGCTGTATAGAAAAAGCAGATACATACAGATACACTTTTTTGCACTGGATAGGGTTCATCAACATAGACATTTAGGGGAGCCATGCTTGTTATTGATAAAGCCAATGTATGCCTAGTAAATAATGTGAATATCAATACAGAAATAATGACAGCACAAATCAAGTCATGTTCAAGTGACTTTGATTCCACTAGGTCCACACAATATTTCAGTCACTGGACCTTCTACAAGCCATGTGTCCTGAACCTGGTAGTGAATGCGCTTCTCGAGAGCCTTTAGCTCATTGTTATTTTAACATTGTTCAAATTTTAACATTGGGATAAATAAAATTGTACTTTTTATATATAAGTTGCTCTATCAATGTAGCACGTGCAAACGGGGCCAGATTTCCAAAAAGGCCAACCAAGGCCCGGCCTTGGGGCAGCAGGGAGTAGAGGGGCAGCAGGGGTGTGGAATTCCTATCTCCCGACGACTGGGACATGCAGTTCCGGGCGCCGGATAGGTAGTTGTTTTCTACATTTAGCCCTGCTTTGGACAAGCAGGGCTAAATGTACAGGGGAAAGCCGCTTTTAGTTTTGTACAAGTGATCCCGGTGATGTCCCTGAGATCACTTGTATGCAGCTTGCAGGTCTGCCATTCTCCATGGGTAGGGGGATTGGCAGGTAGGGGGGGGCGTATTGAGGAACCTGGCCTTGGAGCAGCAGAGAAAGTAAATCCGCCCTGCCTGCAAAGTACATTTAGGCCCTGTTCACACCTGCGCGTCCCGGGAATTGTTGGGGCCCCGGAACTATGTTGTGTGATGCGCAGGATGTGTCTTTTCAGCACCGTATGTGTGCGTTTGCTGGCCGCGTTTTGAGGTGCCATTAGAAATAAATGGCAGCGCAAGCGCGTTTTGTGTTCTTGCAAGTCTGGCGATCACGCACGAAAACGTGCGTATCGCCTCACATTTTGGGACCGCACAGGAATTAATCAGGCCAGTTGAGCTTGATTCTTTGAATATTACTTTTTAGGGATGTGGTGCTCTGATGGTTGAGTTTGGGTCACAAACTTGATAGACCACCTTTAATCTTCTAGTCTTACAAGAGCCAATCACTATAGGTTGAACTCGATGGACTTGTGTCTTTTTTCAACCTGACTAACTATGTAACTTGTTTACTTAATGTTTACTTATGGACCATCACCATAATGAGGCAGCCTGAGCGTGTTGCCTTAGGCAGCATCACTTTGTGTCACATGGGGGGGAGAGGCAGGCAGAGCGGCAATGTTAGCAGTGTGCCTGCTGCCTCCTTTCTGGCCAGAGCATCCCAGGTTGCTAAGAGCTGGGCAGGGAGATGTGTAAGGGCCATAAGCATCTATCTGCCCTGGTTTTAGCAACCTTGGATGCTCTTGTTGGTGTCCCACCAAGCTCGTAGCAAGCAGTGGCATAACTGAATGCCAGGAGCTTGGTGGGACATTATCTAAAGTGTCCCAGGTTGCTAAGAGCTGGGTTGGGAGATGCAGAGACCTTACACATCTCCTTGCCCAGCTCCTAGCAGCCCTAGATTGTGCACCATGTAGCAACCCTTCCCACCCGGCCACCTCTCGGGATGCCCCTGATTACACTGATGCTGCCTAAATGCGGCATGTCCAGTGGTAGCTTGAAAAAGTAGTAGATCATCAGCACTCGCAAGATGTCGTTTCAAATCTTTGCGTTCATTTATTGATATATAGCGTCACATACTGTATATCCAATAGCCAACGTTTTGGGGCCACACAAGGTCCCTTCATCAGGGCGAAGCTTGCACTTCCACCAATATGGCAGCCTCTTTGCAACCATACAATGCCACAGAATTGATCACAAGGATTCCTGGACAATCGAGCCGCTACACAATGCCTACTGCAAGTGCTTTATCATTCATAACTGACTTGTCTCGCACTGTTCAAAGGATTCGCTTGCCTGAGTCTACTGTAAGTCATAAAAAAAAAAAAAAAATTAGCAGATTTTTTTCTTTCCCAAAAGAAAAAATGTTTAAATATTTGCAGTTTTGCACACTCTCTGAATTTAGATTATTTTACTCCGTTGATAGAAAGCAAATGAGGGAAAACAGAGCAAATGGGTGGAAAAAAAAGGCGTTCATTCATGAGAATCTGCCGTAGCTTCAGTACATTGAAGTTTTCATCTCTGAGCTTTCTTCCAGAAAAGCGATGAAGTGTAACCAGAAGATAAGATACATGTTTAGTGATAAAAAGGTAGAATACACAATGCTGAAAGTAGATTTCACCAATCGGAGATTTACAATACGGCACAGTTTATCTATCTGATCTAGGTCAGGAAGACCTGTTTGAAATAGCTCAGCTTGTGTTCAGTAGAGGACAAGTCAATGGTCTGAAGCCCAATTGATGATAACTATGCTTGATCATTTTTTAAACATCATTGAAAAAAAAAAAAAAAACACGTGCCAGAAATGAATAGCTGAGCTCAGCGATGCATAATATCCGCACAGGAGAGTAGATAGCTGATTCTGGAAATAAATTACATTTTACAGGCTAGAGTGCATTAGTATAGGATTTTATGGATAAAAATAAAACACATATTCTGGACCTGTATGAATTACAGCGCTACGGAAAGTGTTCGGCTGAAATAGCAGCCTTAGAAGATACATTAAATGAAATCTAAAACCAAGAATAGAAATGTAATATATTGCACCTTGGCAGTCCTTAGAAGCAGGGGCGTCCCAAGGCCGGGTGTCAGCTGGTCTCCAGACTGGGTGACACCCCGCCGTGTCGTCATCGAGCATGCACGGCCATCTGATGATGCCTGGCATCCATCTTGGTGATGGATGCCAGCAGAGAGAGGAGGGGACGTTCACCTGGCAGGATGAGGTATGCCGCCGGGTCCCCTCCTTTCTCCTGACACTGTCCTGCTCTCCATCCATGATCGAGTGCCTGACTTTTTAGAGGAGGTGACACCAAAATGACAGTCAGTCATTTTGGTGTCATCCCTCCAATGGTGTCACCCGGGTGCGGGCCGCACCCCCCGCACCGCCATTGTGACGCCACTGCTTAGAAGGGGGCGGCTACATTAGTTCTCATTTTCAGGCTAAGAACATTTTCAGCCAGTACAGAAAATATCTGCCGATCTTGCCAGAAAATGCACCGTCCTTGTCACTTTTTGAATTGACATCACAAACAGTCTTATTTTTAGACAAGTAAGCCGGCAAAAAATGTGTTCAGTTTCATTTTGTTTTCTTTCCGATGTTTCATTATTTTGTTTTTTAGGTTGTGGGTCTGAAAGTCAATTCGTTTTGGCATTGGGATTCGGATGAATCCAAATTTCGGATGAAGAAAAGAAACAACGTAAACATGTAAGGACACATTTCTGCAACAAATTATATTTGGTATGATCATTCATTACCAACTATTGTATAATTTGTTGCAGAAAAGTGTCATTACATGTTTACTTTGTTTCTTTTTCATTTCTGGCACAACAACAAACCCCCCCCCCTCCCCAATTTATACTAGACCGTTTAGGCCTGGTAGGAATGTTATGGGGGACCCGTGATGTAAAAAAAACCCGGTTGGGGTTTCATGGCAAATAATACAAGACCCTTTAGATCTGGTCGGAATTTTGAGGGGGAACCCCAGCGCCAAAAAAGTAGCAAAATAAAATGGGGTCCCCCCTAAAATCCCATACTAGACTCTAAATCGGGGCAGCAGTCTATTTTCATTTGAGATACAAGTGGAGAGAAGCCGATTGGGGGTAAATTACAGCTCTCCCGCTTGTTGTGTTTCGTTTCAAATGAAATTCGGATGTATCCGAGTTTCGTTATCAAACTTTCGGATTCCTTCAGATAACAGCGGATGGCACCGTGTACGTCAATCAGTAGGAAATGAGGATCACCAGGACTCAGAAGATGATGTTCAAAATTTGGCGTCACTATGTTGCCCTGATGAAGGGACCCTGTGCGGCCCCGAAACGTTGGCTATGTGAGATATGTGACGGTGTGTTTGAATAAATGAACACCAAATTCTCTCTCCTTCCGCTGCAGCATTATAAGGTCCCTGAGTCATCACATCTAATACACTATTGAATGTGAGGGCCCTAAGAGACATACCATCATGAAGGGGAGGAGAAGACAGGCTGGAGGGAGCATTGTTACAGCCGGCCCGCTCTTAGAATGGGAAGAGTATAACTTTTTCTTACCCTAGGCAAAAAACGAGCAGTTAACCCTTGCAGTGCGGGAGTAGCCTGACTGCAAGGGTTAATAAAATGTGTTCCTGGAGTCCTTCTTTAAAAATAATTGCATTTCATGGGTATATTTATTTATTTATTTTTCTTTTGACTTAAATGTCTTTTTTTTAACTATATTAATATAATTGGGAGGAAAATAAAACTTTCCTATGCAGCAAAGGAAATCCAAATGATGAATATTTCATTAGAAGGTACTTTCATTCCTTGGCCAGGACAATTAAGGAGATTTTTAGCCTGAAATCTAAAGTACATTTCCCTGTACTGTACCATATGATATAAACCATGGGCAGGTTTTATGTATGCGCTTAAAAAAAGAAAAAAAAATACCTTAAAATAATAAGAAATTTATTTTTTTATTTAAATGATTGAAAATCTGTTTTTTGTGGGTGTGTATGTTAGAAATCTCTGCGTGTTATTTTTATTTTTTTGTACATCTGAGAATATATTTAAATTAAGTGATGAATTTGTGCATTAAGGAGTTGAGAAGCTGTCATTGCAACATCATGAATGTAATATTCAAGCGCCGAGACTTTCTATGTGCTTTGCGTGTCGCCAGCAGTTGAGAAAACCTTGCCTATGATTCTCCGGTGCTGCCAAGACAAATGTTCATTTTTTTTTCATAAAAATTCCAATGGTGTCATCTGCCATGTGCGCAAGAGACGCTTGAGGAGAAATTGCTTCATTTTTCTGCCTTCTGTCCATGAGGCCAGAAATTGGATTATAATTGGAATGAGGCGAGGAAACTCACTTTCCACAGGAGGAGTAATTTATAAAACTCGTGTCTAGGACGGGAGAGCTAGGCAACGTTGGCACTTCAGCTGTTGTGGAACTACCATGAAGTCCCATGAAACATTGCAAGACTGACAGTCACAGACATGACTACCCAGAGGCAGGGGCATTGTGGGATTTGTAGTTTCAGCACAGCTGATGTTCTGAGGTTGCCTACTCTTGGTCTAGGTCATTGTCTAGAACAGTGTTTCTCATCCATTTTTTACTCACAGCCCCCTAAAAAGCATGCACAAACTTGACCCCACCCCACCCCAGTCTAAAATGTAACGGGGGACCCCATTTAAAAACACACACACTTTCATATCAGAATTCTCCTTTTCACATCAGGGTCCCCCTTTAATATCAGAATTCTCCCTTTCACATAAGAGTCCTCCTTTAGATCAGTAACCCCCCTTCACTTCAGAAGCCCCCCTTCACATCAGGATCCCCTATTTACATCAGAGTCCTTCTTCACATCAGTAACCACCCTTTCACATCAGAGTCCTCCCTTTCACATCAGAATCCTCCCTTCACATCAGAGCCCTCCTTTACATCAGTAACCCTCCCTTCACATCAGAGTCCTCCCATTTTACATCAGAAGCCCCCTTCACATCAGGATCCCCCCTTCACATCAGAGTCCTTCTTCACATCAGTAACCCCCCCTTTCACATCAGAGTCCTCCCTTTCACATCAGTAACCACCCTTTCACATCAGAATCCCCCCTTCACATCAGAGTCCTTCTTCACATCAGTAACCCCCCCTTTCACATCAGAGTCCTCCCTTTCACATCAGAGTCCTCAATTTCACATCAGAATCCCCCCTTCATATCAGAGCCCTCCTTTACATCAGAATCCCCCCTTCACATCAGAGTCCTCCCATTTTACATCAGAAGCCCCCTTCACATCAGGATCCCCCATTCACATCAGAGTTCTCCCCGTCACATCAAAAGCCCCTTGCACATCAGAGTCACCCTTTACATCAGTACCCCCCCTTCACATCAGAGTCCTCCCTTTCACACCAGAAGCCCCCCTTCACATCAGGATCCCCAACATCAGAGTCCTCCTTTTCACATCAGATGCCCCCCTTCACATCAAAGTCCTCCTTTACATCAATATCCCCCTTCACATCAGAGTCCTCCCTTCACATCACAGCCCTCCCATCAGAAAATGTTGAGGCACCCCTGAGGAGGCTTCAAGGCACCCCAGTGTGCCATGGCACCCTGGTTGAGAATATCTGGTCTAAAGGACGGTGTAACCCAAGGCAGCCAGTCAGCTTAGTAAGGACTATAAAAACAGCACAGCATATTTATCTTTATTTGCTTTTTTTTTTTTTGCTAGATGCACAAAACTAAGAAAGACAGATTGCAAACAAATTATTATATATTATTAAACCAAAAACATATGGACTCTTCTGCTGTTTCCTATTCACTGCAATGCAAAGATGCAGACACCAGCAGGATAAAACTGCAACATGTTATATTTAAAACAGTTAAAAAAACACAGCTATTCGTCAGAACCAACAGACATGTAAAAGCTGATCAGGACAGGATTATTATTATTTTAAATATTATTATTAACATTATTATTACCGCTCCAAGCTCGCTCGCGTGATGGACTACAATTGCAATACTAATTAGACATGTGCACTGCCAAAAAATTCGTTTAGTTTCGTTTCGTTTTAAATTCGGATTTGTGTTATTTAGTTTTTCCGGATTCGGGTGTCAAAGTCAATTCGGATTCGGAATTCGGATTCGGACGAAATTCGGTAGCGTTAGTTCGAACGTTCGTTTCGTATTCTGTTCTTATTAGTTTCTTATTCATTTCGTTCGTTCGTTTGCAGCAAAGTGACATTTGAAGGGGGAAAAATATTTTTCTCCTTCTCTAATGTCACTTTGCTCCAACGAACGAAACGAATAAGAAACGAATAAGAACAGAATACGAAACGAACGTTCGTACTAAAGCTACCGAATTTCGGAAATGGAAATTCGGATGCGTTTGCATTCGTTATGTCTGTAATTCGGAATTCGGATACATCCGAATGTCCGAATTTCAGAAAATTCGTCCGAATTTCGATTCGGAACGAAACGAATTGCACATGTCTACTAACTAATAAACATGAGATTGTAGTCCCTCACAGGAGCGAGCTTAGAGTGGTGGCTACTTTACAACAACCACAGGGACCATGGGGAACAAAAGTAGCCACCCTCCAGAAGGAAGGACAGCGTCAGCACCAATTTAGAGATGATTTCATGATCTACAGCTGAGCGATACACAAATCAGGTACAGCATTGTTAATAGTTAGGGTTCCTGAATGCATTTTTAAGATTTATATCCTGAGTTTTGTGTCACTTTCAGTTGTTATGAATGAGCCAGTGTAACTCTTGGACCCTCATATGGCATATCCTATACATCACGGTTGCTTGTGTATTGTGTGTATGATAGACATTTGAATGTAGGATCCACTGGGGCAGACATGGCCACGGCAAAAGTGTAACGCTCTTACCTAATTTGTATCACCTCTACCATAATATATTAACATGCCATATGCAATAAATATAAAGTGACCCAAAATACTCTCTTATCAAAGAGCAGTTGTAATAATTATAAAGTGCAACACAAGCTACTATTTGTTCAATGAAGATCAATAACTTCCCAAGAAAATGTAATCATCCTCCCTTATATCTGTCACAATATATACAAAGTGTCATCTGCAATATTCATCAAAGTGCATATAGTCTTTTCACATGGACATGGATGTGATGCCATGTAAATGTATAAACTACTAGATTATTGAGTTTTTTCCTTTTATGCAAAATTAACTTAGTCCCATATCACGCGGGTCCCCATCCGATCGAGTCCGCCTGTCCAATGCTAGTGTATGGGAATCCTGGTATAAACGACTCCGACCAGGTCTGGAAAAATAAAGGAACAGAGTTCAGTTTTGCCGGACCTGATTTTGCTGGAATGGTGGTAATCTGATGTAAATGGACACATGTCCATTGACATCCAACTCCCCATAGACTGACATGGGGTCCGGCAGTTTTAGTTCTTTATTCCATTGCAAGATGGAGGAAAAAACTGTACAACGTCCCAGTGGTAACATCCAATCCGTAATGCTCTGATCAGGAGGGGATCCGAAAAGAGGCCTAAGCCGACGGCAGATTAGATCATATTCAGCAATGCAGCTAATTTTTATTTATTTATTACAGGTTATGTATATACTGTAGTGCCAACAATTTTCACAGCGCTTTACATACTGCACATTCACAGAAGTCACTGCCTTTGAGCAGCTTGCAATCTCAGGTCCCTATCTCACATGCATACAAGGGCCAATTTAGACCGGAGCCAGTTAACCTTCCAGCATGTCTTTGGAGCATGGGAGGAACCCAAGGTCCCGGAGGAAGCCCACACAAGCACAGGGAGACATGCAAACTCCTTGCAGATAGTGATCTAGCCGGGATAGACGCTACTTAAAAACCTGATCATCTCCCTTCCAGTATCTGATTTGTAAAAGTCATAGAGAAAAGCGGACCCTCATATTCAGAAAGCTCCATCTCCTTGTAGGGTGAAGTATACATTTTTCAAACCCTGTTTAATTACCATTACGTGTATGATGTTCGGTAAAGCCTCTTTGAGTGCATTATGTGTTCTGAAAAATCATTAGTTCACCAGCTGCTGGGACTGATCAAGTACAAGTCCTGACTCTACTTCCCGTGGTGACACGTGTCTGGAGCTGAGGATTATGTGGCAGATATGGATCTTGGAATTCACATCCCTGTGGGGCTTTTAGTCTTTGCCAGCTTCGTTTGTATAAATATAATTATCATTAAAGGCTGTGATTGTCAGGCATTTTTTTGCCTTTAGAACACAGTTTCTTATTGCAAACGCTGCAAGCAACTTTTGACATTTGTTTTCACTGAAATAGACTTCACATGAAACAAAATCAGGAAACAACCATTTGGTGACAAGGCCGCGTGTGACAGGTGATTCGTCTTGGGTAGACCATCTTTCCTTTATCTACAAAGTAGAACTCTCGCTCAACTTTTGTTTCAGAGTGTATTCAAACCCAGTCACTAAAATGTCATATGAGCTTCATTCTTCTAAAGTGATATTAATGGCAAAAAGTTTTTAAGCTTTTTGAAATGCTGATGAAATCACTTACAATGGAGGCTGCTCGTTGATATTTAAAGTTTTAACTTCCTGCAGAATCAGGTGGTCCTCTGAGCACTGGTCCTGATATCTTGTTTTAGGGTGGCTCCTTTCCCTTGCAAAATCCTATGGGACCGCCCCTGTGTGTGTTAGTAAGCTGTGTGTGAATGTCACCAGCACACCAAAGTCCTTTGCGATGACCAATTATTCATTTATTGAAAGTTCATGTCACTAGAGCAAGTGCTTTTGGGGCCGCACAGGGTCCGCTTCAATTGCTGATCTCTGTGAAAGTGGCCAGAGCCAGCCGTGAGATGACGGCTGGCTCCGCCCAGCTGTCAGAAGCAGGCTGTCGGCCAGCCATTTGACCAGCTTCGCTTTCACCGCGGCTCAGTCGAGCCGAGGCATATGCCTTCGGCTCGACTGAACCGCTCGGCCCACTTGGGGAGCTGTACGGGCTATAGTGAATAGCCCGTACAGCAGCCCTTCGGTTCTACTGAACCGAAGGGGTCCTGGGGCCAAAGCTAGCCGAAGGATCAGCCAAAGCTACGGCTAGATCCTTCGGCAGCTTAGTGAATAGACTCTTAGCCTTTCTGGAGTAATTTCATATATTATTTCTGAGGATCCACTTTTGGCAAGAGACAGCGTCACTATCCGTTTATTCAAACTCATTGTAAAGAGGTGTAAGATGTTCCTGTTTAGAATAGTTCTGATCAATTTTATTGCAATTTATTATAAACTTTACAAGTGTTTAAACATTTTGAACAATGCTTTGCATTTTGAAAAGCAGAAGCGCAAGCAATGTTTCAGCACTTCTCTGCCTGTACTGCTCATTTTATGAGCAACAAAAGCCTCATAGTTACATATTCAGGCTGTAAAAAGACACATTACAATAAAATCTTATACCCACAGTTGATTGAGGAAGACAAAAGCTCTTATAAAGAAAGGTCCAATTTTCTACAATAGAGAGAAAATTGCTCCCCATTTCCCAAAGTCAATAAAATACTCCCTTAGGGCTTGTTCACACCAGCCACACCGATTGGGGCCGGAAACGCACTGGATCGCATTGCGGCCGGCTCACTTTGTGTTGAGGCAGCAGGGTGCGTGGCGGTGTATTGGACTCAATGGCACCACAGCCACGCCCTCCGGCCGCAGTGCAATTGGCCGCATCAGAGCGCGTGGGACATCACTGCCTGCGGTCTGGTCCGGTAAAGAAAAAATGCTGCAAGCACTATTTTTTCTGACCGCACCTGAACGTAGGCACTGATGTGCCAAGCGTTCCCATGCACCCGATCGCGCTGCAGACGGAAGGCGTGGCTGCAGTGCCATTGAGTTCAATGCACCGCCATGCCCGCTCCCGCCCCAACACAAAGTGAGCTAGCCGCAATGTGATCCAGTGCGTTCCGGCCCCAATCGGGCCAGAACGCACTGTGGCTGGTGTGAACTAGTCCTCACTCAATACTCCACAGCGGCCTTTTCCAACCAAGGTTCTGTGGAATCCCAGGGTTCCCTCTGAGGTTCCTAAGGGTTCCTTGAGTACCTAAGGGTTCCTTGAGCAAACTGATTTCCCCCTTGCAATGATTATACTGTAAATGCAGTGTCAATGGCTCACTGACCGCCAAGGGGTCACTACTACTTGGACCATTATTGTTAGAGAACATTATCATATGTGTTAGGGGGATACCACCACTAGTGTTAGAGGACACAATTTTCACTATCTGCATTTTGTTTAAGTAAGTAATTATTTCAAGATGATTACTGAAAATAATTTTGTTTCATACAGCAAGTGGGTATTACAAAATTATCTGCCCTGGGTGCCATACCCAAGGTACTCTACATACATTACAACTCTTATTTGGTTATTTGGTTCTACAACTTACCCACCATGCTAATGAACCATGAGCTGTAAGTATATAGCAATAATTTTAGAAGGGATTCTGCAAGACCTAAACATGATTTTAAGGGTTCCTCAAGGGTTAAAAGGTTAACAAAGGCTGCCCCACAGTGTAATTCTTCATTAAAAATAAGTGGACATTTATATTTTGTGCATTTAAAAACACACGTCTAACCCAATCTAATCAGTCAGCTGGATACTGATTCCTGTGGTAGACTATTCCACATTTTCACAGGTCCTACAGAATCCTTTATATAGGCTTTCCACCTTCTCCTATAGTTTCAAAGTTTGCCCTTTTGGGGTGACCTGAAGGTGTACGTATGGTTACAGATAGAGTAAGAAAGGATTCAATGTGTGTGTTTATTCATTATTTTACTGTATTTGGTGAATGAGTAGGGTTGGCAGACCAGCAGCATCTTGGCAACCAGATTTAGATAAGCCCCTGATCGCAGGCCCCCACAACCACTGAGCCAGAGTTGTGGGGAAGAGGCCTTTGTCCTGTCAAAGCACCCTCCCCATGCTGAGGGCATGTGGCCTGGTATGGTGAAGGAAGAAGGGAGCCGCACGCTCAACCCCCTCCTTACTTGCTCTGCCAGGCTGCTGCTTGGATCAAGAGCATGGTAAGAGATTTTAGAGTGGACCCCAAGCTTTTCGTTTTGTTTTTTTGGCATCAGGATCCTCTCTAAAATTCCTACGAGTTCTAAAGGGTCCGGTATGAATTATGGAGGGGACTCCACGCTGTTCTTTTTTTTTTTTTGAATTATTGTAACGTTTTATAACAGCAGTTCATTCCAAATGATATTCGGCAAACATTTTTAGATGCATCTGAATTTAATTATCAGAAAATTTAGACAAGTTCAGATTCAATATTTCTGTCATTGGGAAATTCGGATGCATCAGAATATGCTCATATTCATACGCATTTCAATATGGAATTAAACGAATTGCACATGTCTAGGGAAAACCAACATTTTAGAGATCTCACCAAAACACAAGCTGAGGGTAGCCCTTCCAATGAAGACACCTGCTGAGGTGACAACTGTCTAAGTGGGGAATTCTCCTCACTTTGTAGAGATCTTCTCTCACTTTCTGTTGCATCTCCTGGACAGGAAGTAAAGAGAAATCTCCCCAATGAGAAAAGGAAAAAAAATGACTGGCAGGTGCTTTAACCATTCCCTACTCTATCCAAAAACAAAAACAACAAAAAAGGTTTGGCTATAAACTTTTAACAACTTTCCAGTTAGTTTTCAATAAGGACCATTTCTGCATTTATACAAGGTGATCCCAGCCCCTCTTATTTGCCTCTTCTCAAGGGTGAATAGATTTGGTTCAGTTAATCTTCCCTCATAGGAGGAAGAAGTCTTCCACGACCCCTATTCATTTCCTCCAAAACAATCAAAAAGTCACCGCCTGCCTTTAATTAGCTTTACGACGGGCTTTAAACAAATATTCTATAAATAAGCTGAAGACAAGTTAACCAAGCCTTCCTAGCAATTTCCAAAGGCTAATTATTTGTTAGCCAACGCAAACAGTGCTTTCCCCCTAAACTTTTCACGTTGGCGTGACCTCTAATCAGGCATGGGCGGATGTCTATGAAACAATGGGATCTCATTTGCTTTCATTGTCGTGGTGGATAATTACAAAGCAAGCACCATGCAAATGGCTGGTTCTCAATACCAACCGGCAGCAGTGATTGAGGAAGAGAGGAAGAGGCAATCAGCCACCCCCACCACCACTATGCCCTTACGCAAAATATTCCCTCAATGTACAGTAGCTATATGTTAACGTGGCTTAGAATGCCGGGGAAATAAAACGTCACATTGAATATCGAATGATGGCTTTATATGACGACCGGAATGGGGTTGACCATTTTACAGGCATTGAGAAATCAGCTTTAATTTAAGTACCAGAACAGATTATAATTACCAAGCGTCGTGCCTTGCATGCAAATGCTGACATGCTGATTGATCAAATCCTTCTAGTCGCCAGTTAATACGCCAGCACTAAGTAATTTTGTCATTTATGCGGGGCACACACTAACAGTGCCCACAGGCAGATCTGCATTGTTCTTTAGTTAGCAAAACCGCTGAGATGTGCTTTATGTGCCTTTAAAGTACCAACTGTGAATTTGTTGTTCTTGGTTGTAATAAACACATTATTAAAAGGGATTATTACTTCTGGTGTCATTAAGCCTTGCTAGGACATTAATTTTCAACCAAAAAGTCAATATTAATGGCACGAGTTATGTTCCATTGTGGAGGCGGGGTCGGTTTTTAAAACAAATGGACTGTTTTTATTGCAGAAAAAAAAAGCTATTGTTACATTGGTCCTTTTTTTTTCTTCTCTTTTTTTCTTATTTAAAATTCTTCCTTGGTAACTATGGCAATTTTGATGAATCACACAAAAGGCTTTGCGCAAACACATAAACCTCCCTATAACTTCTTTGTTTTCTTTAAAAGGAAGGATATATAATAGACAAACACATTCAATTGACTTGTGTTGCGGCTTACCTCTGTACAATGCCATAGCTCATTATATAGAAGAGCAGTTATTAAACATCTTGGATGTATCTCGAAGGCTCGTTGAAGAATGCTGAAGGTGATTTGTGCAATAAAGGTTCTAGGGGCTTTGGGTAGGTTATGGAATACATTGATAGAAGCACAATAGAAGGGGTTTAAAGTCGATCTCCAGTAAGTGGATGGGCTAATTGGCGGCATGCACTGTTTCAGCAGAAAGAGAAACGTTGCATTTTCCGTACCTGCCTGCATCACACATCCATTCACTTCCTCAAAGCTAAAGTCTGTTCTGCTTATATTTGGCCTTCCCTGGTACTAGACATGTAAATTGTGTTCCCTTCCGAATGGATATTTATACGAATGGTGTTAAATTCAGACAGACATTCAGATGCATCCGAATTTCCCAGTTCTAATGCATCCAAATGCAAATTTAATTCAAAGCTAAACTAATTTGGACATGTGACTGTTCTCTGGCCAATCAGATGGTTATTTTTGGCATTACAGGCATGTTCACGTGACTTTGTTTCCGAAATGGAAATTCAGATCGGTCGATCGGAGATCCAGATAACGAACTGAAATAAATTTCGGATCCGACATCCGAAAAACAAAACAAATGAAAATCCGAATAGATCCGAAATGAAACAAAACACATTTTTGTGGGGTTACATGTCTACCGGGAACTTTCTCCCCTGCATTCACATGCTGATAACATTTTTTAATTGAACTTTTCTGTTTTCATTAGATATCTTATTTTAGATCTCTGTCCTTCTCCATGCCGGGCAGAGATCAGCAGAGTGCTTCCTGAAAGCATCACAGTGCCCTGCCTCAGTACTCCTCTTAAGAGCCCTCAGCCCTGATGCAAGCAACAGAGTGGCCCTTTGGAGAAGTTATACAAATACCAAAATGCCTTGAAGGCTGTTTAGAATGGATGGAGGATTTCTTTAATTCAGCCTGCAGGATAAACAAAAGGCCTGGTTCACACCTTGGCGTTTTTGAGCAGTTGGAAAAGCGCTTTTTTTTAAAAGCCCAGCACAAGGAAATCACATGATTTCCAATGGCTCCTGTTCACACCTGAGCAGCAAAACGCCTGAAAGGGTACATGAGATTTTCAATGGAAACACCCAAAAACGCGCGGCAGAAGCATGTTGCACATTTTCTGTGTGCTTCTTTGCGCGATAGCATACGCGTTCGTCCATTGCACGTAATGTTTCTTTAAGCTGCCAGTCTAAATGTGCGTCTTCTTGCACGTCAAAATGTGCAAATAACTGCACGCTGAACATGCGCGTACAAGCGAGCCAAAAAGATGCCGCCTAGGTCTGAATCGAGCCAATGTGTATGACCAGCTTTACAAATGGTAGTTGCAGTTGCTCATGAGTTCTGAAACAGATGTTTGATGGAGGAGGGTGGTAATGGAACATTGTCATAATACAAAACATACTATCCTCTGTGCACTGCTCCATCTATAGTGTATGAGACTCAATATATATATACACATATATATATTAGTGATGCACCGATACCGATACTAGTACCGTTGCCGATAGAGTATTTGGGCGAGTACGATGCCTATCCCAATGCTGGAACTTCAGGAAGCAGGGTTGGGAGTGATTACAGTCCAGGGAGCATGGAGCCACCTTCCCGACCAATCAGGAAGCCAGGGGGTGGGTAATGGCTTGTCCCCAACTTCCTGACTGGACAGGAAGGTGGCTCCATTCTCCTTTGTCATCTGGTGACGAGGGAGCATGGTTACGGCTTCCTGGCCAATCAGTACATAGAGCGCCATGTAATGATTCGCCGCCCTCCTTCCTGATTGGTTGGGAAGCAGGTGACGACTGAGCATGGAGACGGCTTCCTGGCTAATCAGGAAGCTGGCCGGTGAGTCATTACATGCTGCCCGGCTTCCTTAAAGGGACTTCTGGTATCCGTATTCAGTATCAGCGAGTACCGAAATTTTTTTTCTTCGATACTCATATTTGATATGGAGCAACCTGTAGTGGTGCATCCTATATATACACCGAGTGGCCAGTTTATTATGACCACCTGACGTTTGTAGGCAAATTAGCTATAATTTCGCGCTGAAGTTGCTAGAGGGCCAGACCATTATAAATAGGGAAGCAGGTTATTTACCACGACAGTAGAAGTGATTTTTTTTCTGAAGATACAGGTAAACAACACGATTTAACAGCCTTTGAACGTGGGATGATTGTTGGCGCGGAGCCATGGAGCGAGTATCAGCAAAACATCAGAATTCGTTAAATGTTCAAGAGCAGCTGTTGTTAAAGTGTTTAAAGACTGGACTGTCAGCCGAAAATCTGTGTCTGAACGTGCGAATTGTGGCCGTCAGCGACTAGTCAATGTTAGGG
>NW_017306379.1:783359-805086 GCF_000935625.1 Nanorana parkeri
ATACTGTACACTGAATATTCTCCCTTTTCAATTGTGTTCCATTCTTCTTCTATAGAATCAGCAATGTGCCGGCTTAATTCACAGATCTCGGTCCTATCCTTGCAGGCACGCTTATATCTGAATAATTAATTAAAGGAAAAACACTTAACAATGAGAAAAACAGCAACAATACCTCCACGCTGAACAAATTCATACAATAAGAATCAATAACTGCTAGATATTAAATTTTAAACTCTACAGTTCGCTCACATTAAATTTAATTACTACGCTGATTCTAATATCACCTCTGAATTTGTTATTAAATAAAGAACAAAATCTGGAAAAAGAAAGTGGAAATGCTTTCCAAAATAGTTTTTAAATAGTGTATCATGATTGCTTTTCTTTCTGAAGGGCTTAATCGGTCATGAACGTCAACGAGGGACACTGCGCCGGGGCTGAGCAAGAGATGTGCACCCGCAAAAAACTTGTATCTAAATAATGTCTACCCTCAGCAAGGTTTAAAGCTGAACTCTGGGATAAGCAAATATTGTCTAAATACAAGAGTCATGTGTATTCTTCCTTGAATCTTGGTGTGCTTTGTGTATTTCTTCCAGATCTGTGCTGTAATCCAGTGTGAGACTTGGAGTTTCCTGTAATAAAGACCCGTAAGTGCTACTCTCTCTCCTTGTGCAGGGTCTTGTCTCCGCCCCCTCTTGTAGTTTTCTATGGGCAGCCGGTAATGGTTGGGGACTGCTGGGCCCCTCACACAGCTCTGCTCTCTGCAGAGACTATGTACAGCCAAGTCATCAAGTCTCTGCTACTATTAGAAGGTAATATAAAAGGCATTTGGTGCAAACAAAGTGGATTTACATGTTTGGCTATTGTGGAATATATTTAGGTGAACGTTTTTGTGCCCAGAGTAGAGCTTTAAACCCCAATAAAACAAGCCTAAGGCTACATTTACACTGTGTGATTTGGGATTCCCAAATCTACTGTTTAGATGGGCCCACTGTCACCCGTTCAAGTTAATGACCGGGTGACAGAGGAACGACAGCGTTATGTGATACCATTACATGCGGATTGGAATAGATCACTGTCCCTGGACGCAGGATAGATGGCAGATATCCCAAATCGCATAGTTTGAATGAGGCCAGTCTCAACAACCAAGCCCCATCCAACTGAGGCCACCAAAGTCTGGTGATCTTACCCTAACTATGCAAGTGTTGACCTGGCCATTTCCCACAACCAAGCATAATAAGAAAGGAGATGAGTAACATAAAACATTGTATTTATTTTTGTTTTCATGAAAGGTTCATCTTGGAGACCACCAACTAAGGGACCACCACGCTCCTTAACCACTTTCAGCGTGTTCACGTAAATGTACGTGCTTTTCAATACAAGTGATCTGGCATCTGTACATGCGCTGGATCGCTTGTACGGTGCGCCGTGTGCCCATCCCCCCCAAACCCCCCCTCCATGGCCAGCGGTGCTGCCGTCGGCTTCCCGGGCTTCATTGTGCCTCATGTGAGTCTGGGACCGGCGTGAAGGGTCTCCCCTGGGAGATCGGAGGAGATTTCAGCAGCTTCCGGCTGCTAAGCTCTCCTCCGATCACTGGACCGTAAGTGATGTGCCTTATCAGCTTCTTTGGGGTCCATAGGTGACATTAGGGGTCTGAAAGACCCCTGATGTCTCTATAAAGAGGACCTGTCACGTTATATTTGCTACTACATAGGGGGCTTGTTAGCCCCCTATGCAATAGCAATAAAGCCGAGTGTAAAATTTTTTTACAAAAATGAAAGTAACATTAAAAAAAAATGTTAAAGTCCCCCGCCCACCATGTGCACACACATACAACGCAAACACGCGTTGGAGATGTCTACGTGCAAAAACAAAAATTGCACCACACATGTTGCATATCATCGTGAGCGACAGAGTGAGAGCAATAATTCTAGGCCCACCAATCACTGTTAGCACTAAGCCGTAAAAGCTTTCAAAGTATCGCCTATGGGAGATTTCGGTTATTGTAGTTTTTTGCTGTTTCACGGATGCATGCAATTTTAAGGCTTGACATGTTTGGTATCTATTTACCCAGGGTGACCCCATCTTTTATATTTTACAAAAAAACTGGGCATTATATTCTGTTTTTGTGCGCTAAATTTCATTTTAGTGAATTTTATCCTAAAAATATTTGTTTGATAAACATTTGCGCAAATACCGTGCGACATACAAAATTGTAGCTAGCATCTCTTTATTCTACAGGGCCTCATCTTCCAGAAAATATATCAATGTTTTTGGGTCTGAAGCTGTTTTCTAGCCAAAAATACAGATATTATCATGTGTGTGCAAATGTAAGAAATTGCTCCGGTCAGCAAGTGGTTAAGGGCTGGTTCACACCATAGCATGTGTTAGCACCATGCACATACAGTAATACACATGCAGCGGCATATGTTTTCAAATTGTGCAATTTTTTTTTAACACAAAAGGTAGATTTTTCAGGGTACTGCTTAGACACAAATTACATTTCTAGATGTTCCCTATAACATAGCAAATCTTCACTTTTTGGAGTTCAGGTTGACTGGGAAATTCACAAACTTACCCTTGCAATGGGCTACCCCTGCACAGCAAGGGTTAACTGCTCATTTTGTCTAGGGGGCTCAAATAAAGCTGTATTACTCACCAGATCCTCTGTCCCTTCAGGCAGTTAGACTGGTCCTCACAGCCTCCTCTCCCCTGGGGTCCTGCAGTCTAAGGTCTGCTGATGTCATCAGGTCTAATGCAGGTCCATGGCATGCCGAGATGCCGAGAGGTATTCCATAGCAGGAGCAGAGACGGAGAGAGGAGAGTGCCAACTGACATGGGACCGATGATCAGGTGAGTATATTTTCTTTATCTGAGCCCCCTAGACAAAATGAACACTTGCAGTGGATACATGCAAGGGTATGTTTGTGTTATTTTTCCCGTCGTTCTTCTTTAAGACCAACTCTTCCTGTGCCCAAAGATGCGAGCATCCAAATCCCGATGCAGCAAACACGTGTCAGTAATTAAAGGAATGATCCGGCAGTCTTTTCATCCAGCGATTCAATCCCATTCATTCTTGCTCATCCGCCGTCTACACTGGTTAACAGGGATGTATAAAAACCCATCAGACCCCTTCTATATTTAAGGCCACAAGAGCACCATAAAATAAACATTACTAGAGGAGTACCACAATTAATTAATCATTAACATACCAGCTTGATATTGAACCCAGCGTACACATAAAACAGCTCTTTAATAAACTGATAGACCAATCACGCGGTCCGTTAAGGGAGACCTCAGGCTCTCACCTATCCAAAGCTGGGATCAAAGCAAACAGCTTATTAAGGAAAATTATAATTGTCCTTTAGGTGAAATATTTGTTTCCTTGGAAAACAAAAAAATGATTGTGTTGATCTTTTATTTATACCAAATGTTTAAGATGTGTATTTGATCTACCGTTTGTGCTCCGTTTAGCCGATGTTTGTAAATGTCTTCAGCAGCAGTGCGCGAAACATGAACCAAAAAGGTTATTTAAAGGAAAAATCTACCATACAGAGATAACTAGCAAGCTGACATTACCAGCGGTCCTGAAAGCAGAATTATTGGGCTCATTGGTGTATATTGAGCAGGGGCTGGTGGTGCTTTGTGCCAGCATTTTATGCAGGGGCGTCCCGAGGCCCGGTGTCACTCAGAGTGGATAATGGGTGACACCCCGCGGCAACATCATTGCACATGCGTGTGACGTCATCGCGCATGCGCAGCCATCTTTGTGATACCTGCCGGCGCCCATCTTGGTGATGGAAGCCGGCAGAGAGAGGAGGGGACGTTCACCCGGCAGGATAAGGTATGCCCCCGTGTCCCCTCCTCTCTCCTGCAACTGTCGGGCTCTCGGTCCATGACCGGGTGCCCAACTTTTCAGAGGGGGTGACAACAAAATGACTGTCAGTCATTTTGGTGTCCCCCCCTTGTGACGCCACTGATTTTTTTATATAGTCATTCAGCACTTCAGGAGTTAAGATCAGGGTTAAGGTAATATTGGGATTTAAAGTGTATTTAAACCCAAAAGCAAACATTTTATATAGTGCTGCTTACCAATTCTTATGCTGTGCACACACCTTACAACCATCGCAAGACTTTTGTCTTACGATGGTTGTAAGGTAATTAAAAAAACGTACGATCTGCCTATCTTTGGGCAGGCAGATCGTACTTGCGGTGATCGCAAGCCTGCCCCGCTGAGGGGCGGGCATCCGATGACTGCAATGCTTAATGGGCAGTGTGCGCTTGCGCACACCAGCCCGTGCGGCTTTTATCTTGCGAACATGCCACAAACCAGCCGAACATCGTACGATGTTCGCCTGGTTTTTCGAACATGTTCCTAAGATAAAAGTCGTGCGACCTTACAGTAGCAGAGGTCGCACGGCTCCCACACACCTTACGATAATCGTACGATCGCGGGATTTCCCGCAATTATCGTAAGGTGTGTGGGCACCCTTAGATGTGGTGGTTACATTAGTTTTCTTTCTTCTTTTCACCTGGTGATCCGGCCAGTAAGTCTGTTATTTTTCAACTTCTTTTACCAGGCCAAGCTGTCCAGCAAATGATGCAAATAGAGGGTTGAGACAAACCATTTAACATTGACAGGGGTGACAATGGTCAGCTTTCAGTCATTTATGTAAAACCTTTATCCCAATAGGGAAAAAAATAAACTGTTGCTGCAACTACTTAAAAATTGTGAGCTGGAATTTGGCTTTAATTTGTTTGTCATGTCCATCTAAATCTGCTAGTTCATTTAACACTCCCCTCCCGAGAGGGTGACAATGCTGCTATCCAAGGATAGCGCCATTGCTCCTCCACAGAGTGGAGCCCCCCTAAAGATGCCCATACACCTTACAATTATCTGCAGATTTTCTGTGGTCAGATGGAAAAAGTGCAACAGATTGGCCCAGGTGGAGATTACTCCATCCACACAGTTTATTGTAGATGGAGGAATCTGTTGTACCTTTTCCATCTGACCACAGAAAATCTGTAGATAAATTGTAAGGTGTATGGCCAGCTTAAGACAGGAATTGTGTTACTGGCTGGATCATCAGGTGAAAATAAAGCAAAAAAAGCCTAAAAATTTTTTTTTTAACTAATGCAGCCACTACATCATAAAACAGTAAGCTACAATATGATACATTTTTGTTTTGGGGTTTAAATACACTGTAAAGTTGAAAAGTTGAGCATAAAAGTTAAATTAGCTTTTCAATAATAAAAAAAATAGAAAACCCTGAGGGCTCAGGTGCATTGGCGCAAAGAATGTCGCTTTTAGATCCATATGGCTTCTCTTTTTTTTTTTTTTTACATCTCTAAACGCAGCTCTATAATAGCAAATGTGGCCATGCACATTGTGGAATTTGGATCCATCATTTAGAGCAGTGTTCAGGGACATTAAAAAAAATGCCCCAAATCTGCGTTTGAAAAAGGCATACTCTCGTACAATGTGTAAGCTTTAGATTGTAAGCTCTCACAGGCAGGGCCCTCCTTACCTTGTCTTGACTTGTATTGTATTTATAATGTCTTCCTTGTATTGTAAAGCACTACACAAACTATTGGCACTATATAAATCCTGTATAATAATAATACAAATAATAATAATACAAATAAATATATGCACTTGGATAAATTCTAGGGATGCACCGATACCGGTTTTTCAGTATCGAGTATGAGTACCGATACCAGTGCTTCCATTGGCATGGGGCCGGCTTCCCAGGCAATCTGATTGCCAGAGAAGCTAGCTCCATGTTGTCTGGCTGGCTTCATTGTGCTTGGCCAGGAAACCGGCCTCCCAGCCAATCAGCATTGAACCAGATTTCTGGCCAATCAGGAAGCCAGCTTCTCGGCCAATCAGCATCAAGCCAGCTTCCTGGCATATCATGAAGCTGGGAGGTGGGTCATTACTCGCCGCCCAGCTTCCTGATCACATGGCAAACTGGCTCCATGTTCCCCTACGGCACTGCCAGTCTGAGGAAATCTTCCTCTGACCGCAAGTTCCGGTATCGGGGAAGGTATCGGAGCATATGGGCATATGACGTTCCAAACATAGGAATGTGGTATGGCAGGGGTGTCTGAATCACATGCCTGGCTAAACAGAGTTTTTTCAAAATTGTCAGATGTAATATGTAACTCTTCATAAATAATTAACTACTGTATTTGACCGGACCGGATCTTTAATTCCTTTAAGCTGGCCATGTAATAGTAGAATTTATGGTTCAGCCTTTGGACGGGGCCATCCATGGAGAGAATTTGGGGCGGTTCATCAAGAAATTTGCCCTGTGTATGGCCACAGTACAAAGATTTCCATTGAATCCTGAGTGTAAAGGACAATCAATGCCGGAAAGACCTGAGACCAAGTTTGAGAAGCTCTGGAGTAGTGGACCTCCTGTGGACCTCCTGCACCCACAGCCTACAGCCACAGTCAGATACAAGGAAAGATGGATCTTACCTGGGATATATTATCACCTCCACCTGCAGACGAGGTCAGATGGAATTCATCTCTTTCTTCCTACAAGAAATCCTCAGCAGATGGTCCATATACACATACAGTGCTGCACCCTCAGGACCTGACCTCAGACTGAACACTGGATCCTGCTGCCATATTTCTTGTTACATGATGACTCTTGTTTTTGTCTGTCTCCTTTTTGTGATACTTTCTTTTGAGTACTGTACATCAAAACCCCTAAGTGGGGGACATTTCAGTTGCTAATGCACTGTGTATTTCTTTATCTTTTAGATTTTAAGCCCTCAGGGGCAGGGCCATTCTTACCATCTTGTCTTGAATTGTGTTGTAATTGTAATGTCTTTCTCATATTGTAAAGGGCTGAGCAAACTGTTGGCGCTATATAAATCCTGTATAATAATAATAATAATAGTTATTATTATTATTATTATTATTATTATTATTATTATTATTATTATTATTATTATTATTATTATTATAAAAAAATGCCAGGATTTCTTTTCTTTTAGTTTTCACCTTTTTTTCATCTTTGTTTGCACCTCCCTGACGCTGATATCCTCTGGCTTCTTTCAGCCACTTCATGTCTACATGAGCTCACTCCAGCATGGCTGCACATCATTTCTCAAGTCCAGCTTCCTGATAGTGACATCAGCACAACACAAGCACCGATACGACAGGGTGGCAGCGCAGGAGAGTAACGGGGAAAGTGTTGTCACCTTATAACAGAAACTGGCTGAATATGGACCTTCATGGCAGGATCACCATTATTGTAATGAAAGCTGCAGATTCAGGGCTGCTCATACCATAGCATTACGCTAAATGCATGATATCCCTGCATTTTGTGCACAATATTGCACAGTGCATGTGGTATCATGGGTGGTATTATGCATTGTGCAAAAGTGTTACCCTGTGTTAGGAGCGATGGTGCGTTGTGTTACCATTCATTCTTAAAGGCACCCCAGTGCACCTCCCGGTGGCCATGCATTGCAGGGCGGTGATAAAACAGGACGCATGCACTACTTGTTTCTGGCACTGCATGGCTACGCAATGCACATTATTGTGGCACTATAACGCAACTGACAGAGTGCATTGACAATCAGTAACAACTTAATGTATAGGCGCACCTAGTGTGCAGCGGCATGCACTGTGCGATAGAGCTATGGTGTGAGTAGAGGTATAGTAAAGGCCTCAGCGAGGTCAATGATGTGGGAACTGACACTAGGTGGGTGCATAAAAGCACACAAAATCATGCAACACAGAAAAAGGACATATTGCGCTTGCGGTGCTATTATTTGTACATCTTGGAACACTTTAATGGGCAAACACATGCAAAGCTCTCAACTTCAAACTTTGACACATTTGTCATGTGTGGGGCAGCCCATTGAAATTAATGGGCTGCCCTATGTTGCCGCAAAATGAACCGAAATGCACCGCACATTCACACGTGAACCTTGTGGAAAAATTAGGCCCGGTGCCAAAAAAACATGACTAGGTGAAGAGGAGAAACAAGCAACCTAGGGGTTAAATAGAGGTTTTGACATTAGGGCAGGGTCACTTGATTGGTCAGTGGTCAAAGGTCAGATAGAGCTTTGGTGGTGTCTCACCGGATCAGTCGGATCTGGAACGTGGGATAAAGAGAACTTCTCACCCTATTTGCAGCAGTTTTTTGTTTTTTTCAGTGCCATAGCAGCGTTAGAAGGTTGGGGGTCTTTGAAGGTGGCCAAAATAGGTGCTGGTGGGCAATGTTTGGGGACCTGTCTTGGTATGGTGTCTTCATTTCATAGTGTGATATATGGTAGTGGTGATATATATGTGATATATGGAGGTGTAGAGCTGCTAGAGGCCTAATCCATTTAGTGACCCAGCAGAGACAACATATCTGTTAATATTGTGGCCTTTAAAGACTTGCAACCTTATCTGTGTATTTTTCCAATGTTGTACTTAATATTCT
The DNA here is from genome assembly GCF_000935625.1 of Nanorana parkeri. Taxonomy (NCBI): domain Eukaryota; kingdom Metazoa; phylum Chordata; class Amphibia; order Anura; family Dicroglossidae; genus Nanorana; species Nanorana parkeri. The sequence goes on from NW_017306379.1 coordinate 791,807, forward strand.
GTTTTTATAATAAAAGGCTGCTATGGCCATTTAACTCCATAGGAAGTGTGGTCTCGTTTATTTGGGGAAGTTGGAGGGAGGTTTGGGTGGCCTTAGCAGTTTTGACTGTGAAGGGGCCTGGGGACAACTGTTCTACCTTAGTCATGGGGCTAGAACCATTTTTGTGCAACACCCTGTGAACTGACTTTCCAACGTGTCATTCCGATAATTAATTTCATCAATTAACCAATTAGCTGGATCGCCTCAGTACATATGTAGCACTCACCACTCTTTAATATGGAAATATTTTTATTACGTATCTGCCTCAAACATTTCTTTGATATGTTGTGTACGTGGCATTCCGGTGTGTTGTATTGATGACTGATCTAACCTGGGGGCATCCCGAGCTCCTGGGAGTGCCAGACTGTGTGTGGAGCAAACTGACTTTTCCTCTCTGCCTGCTTATAGAAATAAAATGATCTCCAAAATGGAAACCAAAAAAATATATAATTATCCTAAAATGTTCTTATAAATAGGTTTCAGCTCCCATTCACATCTGAGCTTATTGTCACGCATTTCCCAAAGCGGTGAACATGACCACTGAAAATATAGGAATCCTTCATGTTGACTATCGTAATCAACATGAAGAATCACGCTATTTGCAATGGTCCCCATTCACTCCTGAACATTGTGTTGCTTGTTACTTGTAGCTCAAGAAGTACATGAGCTATTTTTGTGCAAATCATGTTTTTGGCCCCACAGACCTCAATGGGAATGTGTGCAAATCCTCCTCCTAGTAACCAGCGTTCCATTGTTTACAACAATGGAGGGGGGGGGGGGGTATGACAGTGACGCAGCCCTCTGCAGACTTGGGACGCTCAGCTCCTGGCAACCAGTGATTGGCAGTGGGCGGGACCCCTGCCAGAGGGTCCAGGTTGCCAAGAGCTGGGTAAGGAGATGTGTATGGCCCTTACACTCAGTGCCGATCATAGGGGGAGCAGGGAGAGCATGTGCCCCAGGTGCCGCATCAGGAGGGGCACTGCCAGCAGGGCTAGTGGCGAATCCAGTGCGGGGTAAACTATTAATAATGTTGTTACCAGGCGGGCAGCACCACTCCCTCCCTCTGCCGCTGCTCTGCAGGCACTGCCAAGGCCGGCTCTGCACCTGAGGGCACAAGGAAGGAGGGGAGCTAGGAGCGGGGCCTAGGAGTAGTATCAGGCAGAGAGCAGCCAGAGAGTGAGAAGAACCGGACACGGAGCGAGGGAGAGCTGTCAGCAGCCCTAACCCTGCGGTCTGACACATCCTCCTGAGACCCTGCAGAGACCTGGTGACACAGCAAACATCCTTGTTTGACTGCACGGAGCCCTGATGAGACTGCATGCAGCCCTGGTGAGACCCCACACAGCCCTGGTGTGACCCTGCACAGCCTTGGTGACACAGCAAACTGCCCTAGAGAGACCACATGGAGCCCTAGTGAGTACGCACACAGCCCTGTTTTGACCGCACATGGTAAGACCCCGCGCATCCTCCCAAGACCCCTGCACAGCTCTTGTGAGACCGCATGCAGCCGTGGTAAGACTCCGCACATCCTCCTGAGACCGCCCACGGCCCCGTTGAGACCACATGCAGTTCTGGCGAGACTGAAATGCCCTGGTAAGAACCTGCACAGCCCTGGTGAGACTGCACACAGCCCTGGTGAGACCGCACAGCCCTGGGGAGACCTCGTATATCCTTGCAGACTCTAAGAAGGGCCGGATCTTCTACAGAGCCTCTAATGGTGAAGATGATTCTGTGGCCGGACACCTTCCAGGCTGCAGCCCTCTAGTGCACCCACAGAGACTTAAAGTGTGAGTAGAAGCACCGGGGAACTGGATACAGAGACAGGTAGGGAAGAAACCTGAAATCATGAGGAGCAGGATAATAAAAGTGGCACACAAGGAGAAAGACACAACTAAAAGGTGCAAAACACACAACACAGGATACACCAAAGAGGGTAGCATCACAAGGACACAGGAGACACAGACACACAGGAAAGGTGCATTGCATAAAGGAACACTTAGGAACGCAAAGGTACAAAAATATGCAATAGATGTGCATTGCACAGAGGTACAGGAGTAGCAGATACACACAGGAAATGTGCATACATAGAGATACAAGATACACAGTAGATCAAACACAAAATCCAGGTCAAATATGCAAATGCAGACAGGGAGTGTGCGATACAAGTAAGTATGAAACATAGCTACAAGGAAAGAGTAGCGCACTGAAGTAAAGGGGTAAGTGCGTTGCACAAGATGGAAGATACGCTGGAGAGGGGAGCGAACACGAATAGAGTACACAGGAGAAAGTTAGGCAGAAGTACAGAGAATGCAAGTAGATAGGAGAATGCAGACACACAATGGCTGGAGTGGGAAAACACTAAGTAGTAAAGCAAAGAAGACAGAAGAGAGACTCACTGTAAGGGTAGAATGGTGCGCAAAGACCCTATCTCCGAAGACGGACCATAGTGCGCATGCGTGCATGTGTGCGGGAAGACACACAAACAGCAGGTGCACAGGAAATTACATCTTACCTCATAGGTGGCTATATAAGAACAAGCCTGAGCTCACAACATTGCTGATGGTCTTGTCAGTTAGTGCTTCCTGTTTCCTGCTTTCTGTTTCCTGTTGATCTGTTTGCCTGTGACCTGTTTTGACCTGTATTGTCTTGGACCACTCTGCTGCTTGCTGCCTGCCCCTGACCTTGGCTTTCTGGACTTCGCTCTTGCCTTCTGATTCGGTACCTTGCTGCCTGGCTGGCTATGACCCTTGGCTTTCTGGACCACGATTCCTGTCTCCTGAATCTGTCCCCATGCTGCCCGCCTGGTTTTGACCTTTGGCCTGCTGACTTCGCTACCAGACGTCTCCTGCATGGTATCTGCTTCCATCCGTGGCACTCCTCGCTGTCCTGCAGCCTTCTGGTCCAACCCAAGGGGTTGCAGAACATAAGATGCAAGAGAAGCCTCCTCATCTACCGGTCTCTGCCTCCGGTACGTGATACTCACAGCACACAGGTGAAAGCAACGGAAGGTCTTCAGCAACTACACATTACACTACACACTGGCATTAGAATATAACAGCAACACTGAGAATGAAGCAGGGGATTAAGCCAAACAGGGAAACCAGCTGGGTACAAGGAAGCCAAAGGGATCCAGGATACGCACCAGGAATGAAGATCTCAGGGATCACTAGTGAAACAAGGGATCCGGCAAAAGGAATAAGACTTGTTGCTCGAACCAAGAGGAACAAGTGAGGTAGTGTTAAATAGGGGAGGAGAAGTGCAGATTGGCTGCAGCCTTGTAACACACCATAGGCTGACAGCCGGACATCGGGGACCAAAGGCAAAATCCGGCACGGATTCCCGGATAATGTGACAATATCTTTTAATGGGCTATTCATTTTTATCTTGTTATTTTGACTGGAGTTCTGCTTTGAAAGAGTTGTAAGAATTGCCTTATTTCTCCCAGCAACAGTAACAAAAAGAACTCTAATAATAATAATGAATAATCTATAGTAAATATTTTTCAGAATCCTTAAATGATACATAGAAAGGGTTTTTATTGGCTAGGATGGCAGGCCCAGAACCACGCCAGTAAAGTAAAAGGGAAAAAGACAGAGAAGGAAGACCAGGCGCCACTGATTTCAACCTATGACTTATTTATCTGATAAAGAAACATATTGATTATTTAGCAACACTTTTATTTTTAAGCAATATGTGTTCTATATGCTTTCAGACACTGAGTCTTAGCTGGGAGGATCAATAAGTACCAGAGCTGCATTTTCCGAGTGTATCAAAGCTTTTCAGGCTGACATCGAGAAGGCTGGGCACAAAGGAGAAAATCCCGGACTGACAAAATCTAATTTATTATTAGCAGATAATGCACTACTTTTTTTTTTAGCAGGATTCTTTGCAAATGTCAAATGGAATAAAATGCACGCATTCAACTTACAGCAGTTGCTAGGAAGTTTACAAACTGCCGACAAGGACTTTTAACTTTCATTATTAGAAAATAGAGTTTTACTGAAGAATATGATGTTGCTTTTTCCCCAAGTCCAGATATGATATCACTAAGGAGACGCCCCAGCTTATTTGCTGTTTTAACTGTCCAAAAGTGGCAAAGTTACAATATACTGTACACTATATAGGCAACAGTTTGTCAATGCCTGACCCCAGCACACTTACTCTATGGACAAATGTGTGGACTTCTCCAAATGAGTTCAGGTGTTTCCAGTAAAGGGTACAAAGACATCTGTGCATGGTCATCCATGTGGCAACAGTTTGGGAAAGCCCCTCTTTGTTTCCTCCATGACTATGCCACCTCCATAAAGGCATGGTTTGGTGAGCTTGGTGTGGAGAAACTCAAGTGTCCTGACCTCAACTTTACTGAACACCTTTGAATTGAATAGGAATGTTGAATGTAAACCAAATCTTATTGTCCAACATCAGTACCTAACCTTACAAATGTTCTTTTGAGTGAATGGGCACACATTTGCCGGGACACATTCTAAAATCTTGTGGAAATCCTTCCCAGAGGAGTGAAAGCTATTGTAGCTGCAAAGTGGGTGGGGATGCAGCCACATATTAATGCCCATGACTTTGGAATGAGATGTTCATCAAGCTCTTATAGATTAAATGGTCCTCAAGCTTGTATATGTGTGAAGGCCCTCAAGCTCAAACAATGGTCCTCAAGCTCTTATAGGTGTGATGGTCCTCAAGCTTGTATAATTGTCCTCAGGCTCATATAGGTGTGATGGTCCTCAAGCTTGTATATTTGTGATGATCCTCAAGCTCAAATAATGGTCCTCAAGCTCTTATAGGTATGATAGTCATCAAACTTGTATAATGGTCCTCAAGCTCATATAGGTGTGATGGTCCTCAAGCTTGTAGATGTGTGATTGTCCTCAAGCATGTATAATGGTCCTCAAGCTCATATAGGTGTGATTGTCCTCAAACGCGCATATGTGTGATGGTCCTCAAGCTCGTATATGTGTGATGGTCCTCAAGCTCATATAGGTGTGATGATCCTCAAACTCGTATAGATGTGATGGTCCGAAAACTTATGGCCATATAGTCTATATACCAGTGACAACCTCATGCCATTTAACGCTGTGCCTCAGATGCAAAATGTACACTTAGACAAGTACAAAGATCACCTGCTTGTGTGTGAGAAATAGCTCCATGATCAGTTAGGTGTTTCTGCTACTAACTTGTCAAATAAAAGCAGGGCATTGGTCTTTAACCTCTTCCTGCTGACGTAAGGCATTTGTGCAGCAGCACAGCAGGTAGGCTAAAATGCAGTGCTGTCACATATATTGCGTCCATGGAGCTCCGATGTTGTGTGCTCAGTGTGCTCACTGCCTGTTCCTAGCACACTGACAGTCACCATAAATGATCAGGAGCGGATGGGATGGGCTCCTGATCATGTGACTGCTGTGACAATCACAGAGGTCACATATTTAGGACTCCACCTCCTGACATTAAGACCCAGTTGAAGGACTAGCAGACGACAGTAGCAAGGGTTTAACATGCGGACTGTGATTGGTAGCCCGGCTTCACCTCTAAAAGCAAGATGGCAGCACCCAACTGCCAAATTACTTGGCTTTTGGAAGAAACTGGAACAGAGCCTTTCCTTTGCTCGCTGCAAACCGGCAATTTGTTTATAAGCTGAATAGTTTAGTTTTGCTGTGGCTGTTGTAAACACGGGCAAAGGAAAGGGTTAAAAGTATTCTTATCCTTTAAGTGTGATTCCTGCTGAAAATGTATCCAGGCTCCATCACAGGAAAAAAAGGATCATATTTTTCCTTACACAATGTATTTTTTCAGCTGTTAGCAGATGGGCAACTTAAATTGTTTAGTTGATAAACTGTGGAAGTCTTGATGGATGTGTGACAACTTGAAGCGAAGTAAAGTACAGGGGGGCTTTAGGGTGGGAGTCGAAGCTGTTTCAGGCAGGAAGTTGTAGTTAATTATAGATTATAAAGGGATACAGGGGTCAGGTGAGCTACGTGTCTTTCTTCATCATCTCCGTTAAGTCTCTGCTGTGCTGACTTCATTTTGTGAAGGCAGCTGCACCCTTATTATTCAAAAAGAAATGAATAAAAGAAAAAAAATTGATTAGATATCCATCTATTTTCCCCCAAGGGGATGCAGCAGCCAACTTACATCAGTAATTTGGTTCTCAACGCTGTGGTGATGACAGATGTTGTAGCATGCAATTCTGTTACGATATTCCCACTAACCACCGGCGCCCCGGCTCCTTGGGTAATAAGAAATCTTCTTTATCTGGTCCTTTTGCACAAGCAGGCTTTAAAAAGAAAATAACATTGCTGTGATTAACAAGTTGTAAGTGCTGGAGAATTGTGCATCAAAGTTTTTGACAGCAAGGCACGGCTGATTTCTGTACAAACAACAGTGGCACTTTCAGTGACGTCGATCCTATTAGAAGTAGCTTTATTCAACAAAACAAAACTGCAGTACTTGCCTAAAGCTTGCCATACACTGTAATATTTTCTTTGTTCAACCCATGGGCTGGACAAAGAAACTATTACAGATTCCTCCATCAATGCTTACAAGCGTTGATGGAGGAATCTCCTGCTGCTTGCATTGTATTCTGAAGGTGGTCGCTGGCTGCCGTCAGAATACCTTTACAGAGCAGGGAGCTCATTGGCTGTTAGCCCTGTTTGTTCCAAGATTTTCCGACCAACTCCTTTGATCAGCTGATCGAGGGATGCTAGCTGACACCCACTGTGTGAATTTCAGCCGGTTCATAAAGAACCAACCAAAATTCATATAATATATAGCTTAAGAATGGTCCCCGCTGATGCATTTCACCCTTACAGGCTGTCAGGGTTTCTTATCCTTCGTCCTCCAGTTGGCTGTGCACGGCTTCTTTTGCAGTATGTTTGACACTTTTGTTCCTCTTTGGCACCCTCTTATGACCAAACCTGTAAACAACATTATTCTTCAACTACTGACAAACTTCTGCCAAATTCTTGTCTCAGAGTGATGATGCAAACACCAGTTCACTATTTAATCTCATGTTTGTCCATTTAGTCTCCGTGCTTGCATGTGTTCTGATCTACCAAGTGCTGTGCAGTTGTCCCTGTTCCCTCTGTATGACCCTGGCTCTGGCTGACCGGTCTTCTGGTTTCTGACTCTTGCTTTTGTTTCCATTTATTCTGCTCTCAGAGTTCCCTGACCTGGTTTGGCTAACTACCCGCTTTGGCATCTGAGGTGTAGACATCCAAAAGCCTTGAGGCTTCGGCTGGGTACAGCCATCTTGGATGTGATGTTTGAAGCCCCAACTGTCACTCAAGTGCTACTCTACAGTATTTCCTTTCGATCCTACTGCTGAAGCTGCATAAGAGGTTATGTAGTGAGTTGAATGGAGGGGCAAAGGAGTTGGGCCAGCCACAGGAGGGCTATGACATGCAAAGAAGGAGGGGAACTGTGGTTGTGCTATTGAATTCTTCCTACAGTGGTTGAATTCCATATTAATGTCAAAGGCACAATAATTTCTGAAATATATTTATGCTGCAAGCAAGCATTTAAAAAACATGATTTTATGGGCTTTTGCCTGTATTTTGTTTGGAGACAGGGTCTCTTAAAAGTGACCCTTTCTATATGATGAGAAAAGTAAGACCAAAAGACCCGGCGAAAGAAGACACCAAATACTGATGGTGGTGGGTCAAATCTTTGCTCCCTTCCAGAGTTATGGACTGCACAGCTTTCTGATATTTCCGGCTGTGTCATTTAGCATGTTCCCTGCATTCTGTGGTTCCTGCTGTTGGTCACTATGTGGCTACAAGACACAGAGATGAGACACACTATTCAACACATCCAGAAGTAATTCAGAAAACCTCTATGGCATACCAAGGTTCTAGCATTTGACAGCTGAATGGAAGGAGATGCAAGAAGATGCAAAAACAAAATCCATGACTGTTGCAACAGGCAGCTGTTTTACTACATGAATAAAGAGAATGCAAATGACACAGCAGTGTAAAATTGGTCTGCAGCAGGATCATTTTAAATAGCAAGGCTAGGCCCAAATTAACTAGAGACAAAGAGCACAGGCTGAGCTTTACCACAAGAATTATGATACTGCAGAGAATATAACAGTATAAAATTGACCAGTAGCAGGACAATTTTAAATAGAGATAATAGGCCCAAATATACTAGCGACAAAGAGTACAGGTAGGTGTTTTACTACAGTAATTAAGAGTTCACAGATGATACAGTAGTGTTAAATTGACCATCAGCAGGACATTATTAAAGAAGGAGAATTTAAAGAAATGCACTACAGAAAAGAGCATAGACAGCCGTTTTACTGCAAGAATTAAGAGACAGCGGCAGGGCAATTTTAAACAGCAAGGCTATGCCCTAATTTACTATAGACAAAGGCCACAGGCTGGGTCTATGCTAAAGAATTAGGATACTGCAGAGGATATAGCAGTTGTCCATCTGTAGTGGAGACAGTTTTATTTAGGGATAATAGTTCTAACTGGTGAATGCCAAACTTTTATTTTATCTATCGGGATGGGGGTGTTAAATGTAAATTATATTATGTGATGTGGTTTAACTGCACACTGTTCTTGGCCCCTCAAATGATGCAGCAGTGTGCTGCGAACTAAAGGCAGCTTAAAGATCAGATTATTTATAACAAGTGCAATTTCTGCTTCAGGCACCCCAAATGTGAAAAAAGGCCCTATCAACATAGAACAAAAATGTAATAAAAAAACAAAAGGAATAAAAAGCCCAAAACATCTTGCCAGTTGCCTCCAGAACTTCTAATGGATATAAAATACCAATATATCATTTAAACTTTCTAGCAGTTCTATCAGTTTCTTAAAGCAAGTAATAAGAAATAACCAAGCTATGGAAATGTTTACCTCCCCTATATGAGAGATTTATGAGTAGGGTCTTTTTGTACTTATTGGTGAATTATGTCTAGTGGTCTTTTAAGTGTACTCCATTATACACTTTCCTCCTACAAAGAGAGAAAATTAAAAAACACACACACAAACACTCAGTGACGTACAAGAGGAATTGATTTTCTCGATCTATAATTAGACTTTATAAATAAGTGAATTCGACCGGTTTTTATTTTGAGCTGGCCAGAAGGAAGAAGGGAAGGATCAGCTATTATTTCAGGTTGTTATCCAGCACTACACAGACTGCGTGATGCCAGCAGAGGAACTACCAGCTTGGCATGGGTGCAACTGCACCCAGCCTCCTGGAAGGGTGGATAAGGCATGGTATTCGCTGATGAGTACTTGGATCTCCGGGCATTGTTGTTGCATTTGCAGAAGCCTTTCCATGTACAGGAATTATATTAATTAAATGAGTAATTAATTAATTAATGTATGTATTTCAGGTATTTATATAGCACAAACTATTTAAATTTTAACGTATGTGCATTTATGTCCTTGTAGATGGTGTGATGGTGCTACCATCCTGTACAGTGTAAAGCAGACCTTTCAATAACTTTATAGGTCTCCATACATTCCTGGCATGTTGCAATTTACAAAAAAAGCTTTATCTGCATCCTTGAGCTCCAGTCAAGAGAACTTCCAACCTTGAGCTGATGTTATCCGTCTGCTGCAGACAGGAGGAAGCATTTCCTCAGTCTCTTCCACCACAGTCATCAGAATGTACATTGTAACTTTGTAGTAAGTCACACTAAAAGTCTGCAGCAGGGACTGTTCTTTGTTGAACATTGTGAACACAGTCACAGTGATCATAATGTACACTGTAACTTTGTAGCAAGTCACAAAGTAAAAGTTTGCAGCAGGGGCTGATCTATGTTGAACATTGGAAACACAATCAGGGCTTGGTCACACCAATTGCGTTGCATTCCAGAGCGGGGGATGCTGGAACGCACAGCAATCGCTCACAAAACTTCCCCCTTTGTTATGGGACGGGAGGGGGCCTGGCGGTGCATTGAAGTCAATGCAGTGCAGCCACGCTCCTCCCCCCCACCCCTGCTCGCAGTACGATCGTATGTGTGGCAAAACATTGCCTGCGTTCCGTTCCCCTGCCAACGCAAAAAATGCTGCATGCTCTATTTTTTGCATTTGCGGTGGAACGGAACGTAGGCAATGTTTTGCCACGCGTCCGATCGCACTGTGGTCGGGGGGTGTGGCTGCGGTGCCATTGACTTCAATGCACCACCACGCCCCCTCCCGCCCCAGAATGAAGGGGAAGTTTTGTGAGTGATTGCGGTGCGTTCCAGCAGCTCCCGCACTGGAATGCAACGCAATTGGTGTGAACAGGACCTAAGGCCCCGTTCACATGTAGCAACTTACCGCGTGAATTTCCGCCGCAATATCGCGCATTTTTGCTGTGCGATATCGCGAGAAGTCGCCGACCAATGATAGTCAATGGAGCTGTCTTAGCTCCATGTCGCGCGTCGCGGTCGGTCGTCGCTTCTACAGGACCCTTTTTTTCGGCGGATTTTGCGCAATTTTGCTTTTTTCTATGGAGCCCGATGGAGAAAGTCGCGCTACCGTCGCTGGATCGTCGCCCCGAAAGTCGCGCTATCTCGGCCGCTGCAAAGGTAAGTCGCTATATGTGAATGGGGCCTAAAAACCCGACAAGTGTTCTAATACCTCTCAACTCTATCAAAAGCTAAATACAATTTTTTTGTCTTCAGTTGCACTTTAAGCTTCACAGCAGAAGCACTTTCAATTCAACAGTTTAGCTCACCCTGCTTCCCCTCCCAGCAGTGATTAGATTCTAATATTTAAAGTAAACACAGGCGCACAGAGAGTATCAAGAGAGCAAAGTGCTTAGAGCAGATTTGAATTACTTCACTGCATCTCCTGTGGAATTTGAGGATGAATTGCTCCATAGTACCTGCAGCGACAGAGTATATATGAGGATACAGAGGTCAGGGAGGGCTTGTTTCAAAGCTAATTTAAAAGGCAACTATGTACCACTGTGACCCAAAGTCAACATACAGCGGGCTACTGCCTGCTAATAGCTGACAGTGCAGAGTTGTGCTGCAGCCGGGAAAGATCTCAACAATATTTCCAGGATCCACCCCGCTGCCTGATTGACAGCTGGCTGACCCCTCCCCATCTGTCCCTGCAATGAGAGCTGAAGCTACAGAGAGGGGAGGGGGGAATCCTCAGCATGTGACACCTGCAGTGTGGCACGCCTGCTCTAAGTAATAGTAAGGGTAAATTTTGCTGTCCAAATACTTCTTTGATTCTAGGTATAATTATGCATTAGACATGTGCGATTTGATTCGTTCTGAATCAAAATTTTCAGAAATTTGGCCATTCGGACACATCCAAATTTCTGAATTCCAATGCATCTGAAGGTGTCCAAATTTGGTAATTGGGAATTTCAGTTTCCGAGATTTCAGATCCCCTTCGAATTTCCTTTAAAAATGAAATTGAATCGGACGTGTGATTTTTCTGGCCAATCAGATGTGTTTTTCGGTTTAATGCATCGGAATGGGTCTGAATCCAAATTATGGGAGCCTCAGCTTTATGTATATGTGACTCCCAATGTTGCCGCAACAAATATTTGTTCAGAATACTAATTATATATACATAATACTAAAGCTGGTGCTCCAAGACCCGAATGGAGTCCGAATTTCCGAATAGCATTCAGGAGCTCCTGAATGCCATTTGGGTCTGGAAGCCTCATCTTTAATAATATGGTATGTATGTATATGCCTCCCAGACCAGTATTGCTTTTGGTATTCGGAAATTCGAAATCCCAATTGCCATTCGGGTCTAGGAGCTTCAGCTTTAGCATTAATATCTGTATATGGTTTTCTGTGGTAGTCGCAATGAATATTCGTTTGTAAACTCATCCGAAACGAACGACAATTCACATTTTGTCCGAATCTGAAACCTGAACCTAATTGAATTTTGGACCCGAATCCTGAAATAACATAAAAACTGAAACGAATTGAAATTTTCAGCAGAATACATGTCTGTTATGCATATTAGTCCATAGACTGGCCACAGTTCTAATTTAAACATACTAAGCATAGCAATGGGTGGTTGATATGAGGGCAGGATTACACCATTTATGCCCAGGGATATATCTAAGATAAAATGTGATGGTGAAGTGCTAGATAAGACCTCACACAATGCTAACTCCCTGTCCGGCCGTGCCGCTGAAGAGTAGCACAATCAAAAAGAACGAGCCTGTAAATTTCTATCAATTCCTCTGCAATTTTCTTTTATTTTCTCTCATTGCTTGAAATATCCAAGAAGCAGACTTTCAATGTTATTTTCCCTGCGATTTAAGCCTTTGAAATAACTTAATATTCCGTGTTCATGCATAGCTGGGAGTGCACAAGGAGGACACGCAGTATAATTGAATTCCTTACACAGCAAAAGAACAACATGTTTAAATATCCAATACTCTTACGGGTGATGAAAAATGAATCAAACTAGTTTTGTCCTTGCAGTCGTTATGATTTTTTTTTTCTTACTGGATTGAAAACCTTTTAGCATTTTGTCTCCATTTCATTATCTCCCAAGGCATGAAAGTAATAGAATTTGCATCAAATCGTGCTGGCGAGAGGGGACTCGGAGACATTGTCAGCTGCCCCTTTTAATCCAATCTTCCCCAACGCAGTTGGCATGGCTGTTGCCAAACTCGAGCAGCGGGAATCCACCTTATTAAGGAAAAGCATGAATCCCCACTTTACAAAAAAAAACATGATCAGGATATTTTTTTTATCTTTCTCTCACTCAGTTACACCAGATACTTCCTCTTGCCTGAGATTACATGAGCGGTCTAGCAGGAGGTGTCATTAAATATTCTACAAAATTAGCTGAAAACGCTAATTATCTTAGTTTAGCTCAGATTAAAAAAAAGGACACAAAAGGCTTTAAGAAATGAATATTTGAATTTTCATTATTGTGTGTCAGTGGGGTTCTTGGAGATCCTGAATTTTAAGTGATGAGTTGTTGGAGAACAGTGTGGGAATGACAAACATGTCAGCTCCCTCCCCTTCCTCCGTGTTTTGTCTGCTGCGTCTTGCGTACAGTTTCCCTCACGTACCGTGTGTCTGACAAGGAGAACTGCAATTAATTATGGAAATCACAATGATACTTATCCACTCGTTCTTTAGGAATAATATGCAAATGGGAGACGCTGTGTCTTGAAGCCATAAGGTGAATTTGAGTTGGAGAATGAAGGGAGCAATGTTTTATGCAGTGCCTTCTTTCTTTCCCTGAGTACCTGACACAAAGTTTTCTGTCTGATGGAAAAAACATTTACTGATATAGACAATA
>NW_017306379.1:805533-826781 GCF_000935625.1 Nanorana parkeri
TCCCCTCGTGTCCTGCCCTGATAATTGGTGGTCACCATGACAAGTAGTGTCATAACATCATTAAACAGAATGCAGAAGAGTCCTACTGCACTCCTTACTGGTATGTCCCTTGTGGTGGGTGCTGTAGCGTCTGCGGACGGCGCTGCTTCAGATCCAAATAGTAAAGTATGTCACCAGCACACCATGGTTCAATCTTCAAGCAGTGATAATTTTATTGATTCACACACATCCTGTCACATTGAAATGTTTCGGGACCACTCAGGGTATCTTGATCAGGCACCAATGAAGGTACCCTGTGTGGCCCCAAAACATTGCAATGTGACAAGATCTGTGTGAATCAGTATGCTTCCTCTGTCTGTTTACCTGTGTAGTTGTGCTTCAATCTTGTGTCATTGTCTATGGCAGCTGGCGCAGTTTTGTATTGGTGATAGGTAGGGATGTGCATGGGCTTGGTGTGAACCGAGCCTGTGCAAAACTATCAGTGACACATCTCTTCAACTCAATCAGCTGCGGCCTGGGCATTCAGCACATCTCAGCTACACTTACAGGAATGGGGAATGCCCCGGTTGCAGCTGATTGGGCTAGGAAGGTGTATCACTCACAGTTTTACATGGGCAAACTCGGATTATTATTATACAGGATTTATATAGCACCAACAGTTTGCGCAGTGCTTTACAATATAAGGAAGACATTACAATCACGATACAATTCAAGACAACAGATGTATTAACTCTTTTCCACTGTAGCCAAAAACCAGAACAACAAACAGTTTTGGGCTAGAATTCCATTTAACAAAATATTTCACAAGGATACCTACTCTATGATATTAAATGTTGTTGGACAACTGATCATCACACCTATAGTATTTGAGCTTGGTGGATATCCAAAACCATGGGCATAAATATGCACCTGCCCCTCCTTTGTGACGATAGTAGCCTTCACTCTTCTGGGAAGGCTTTCCACAATATTTTGGAGTGTCACTGTGGGCATTTGTACCCATTCAGCCAAAAGAACATTTGTGAGGTCAGGGACTGATGTTGTGTGAGAAGACCTGGCTTGCAATCAGCATTGTCAAAAGGGTTCAGATCTGGGCTCTGCGCAGGCCATTTGAGTTCCCCCACACCAAACTGTGTCTGGCTTTCTGTATTTGAACTCAGTGATGTAAAGGGGTATCCAAATACTTTGGCCACATACTTTGTTTCCATCCATCAGAAGGAATTCTGTAATATTGTACCGTCCGGGAGTAATACATGGAATTATGCAGGCCAAATATTGTCAACTTACCCATTTTAGGCTTCTTCCTGTCTCTCAAAGAGAGGTGGAAGTTGACAGGAAGTGAGGGGCAATGTCTCAATCGGGGACATAGACAAAAAAAACAAATACAGATTTTAGGTAGAGTGTTAAAGGTTGGAACTTCTAACAAGGTTTTTATAAATGGCTGGAGTCAGGCCCACTGCTTTTGCTATTCTTAGCGGGGCGCAATGATTAGCAAGATGTCATCAGCCATAGCAGACACAGGGCATTGTGAATCCCAACTTGCCTTTGCAAGCTGTGAGGACGCAAAGTATTAGCAGTCTGTTAAGATTTCTTCAAACATTAGCAATGCCAAGCTGATCAAGGCTAATAATGCTAGATATTGGTTGCCTGCAGCCCCAGCCAGCTTCTCCATTTTTTTAAGTGGAACTTTACCCACCAATGTAATGTCTCCCAAAACAGTTACTTTGAAGGCCTGCCAACTGTCAAGGTTGACAGTGTGCTTATTTCAGCTCTCAAACAAACTTTTAAATGGCTGGTGTCCTAGCTGATCACATGGGCAAGTACCGTGGCAACTGAAATCCTAATTGAAGCAAAGATGGCACCTTCTTTTACTGTAAGGGATAGGAGGTTGTAGTTCTGCTTTAGGCTGGCCATACACTTGGCTTTTTATCTCGTAAGCCCCACCTGATTCCTCCTTCCATGCTGAGCAGCCTGGATGGTGGAATCCCCCCTGCTGAGCGGATTCCTGCACTTGTCGAAATACCCAAAACAATTTCTGGCCCAGCTCCTTCGACAAACTATTGAAAAATCAACTTTGTTGAATGCAGTGGTGCCAACAGCTCATGGATCAATTTTTTGCTCATTTAGCAGGACTATGATCAGCTTTAATCCAAACCACACTAAAAACATGAAAAAAAATAAGCTGATTGGTTGCAGAAAGGAGCACAGACGGTGCTTCTTTCAGCGCTCTTCCATCATGCAAGGCTTGCTTTTCTCAGCAGCTCAAGTGTGCAAGATTATCCTGATAGAGATGTCAGAGATAAGGTCAGCATTTCAAAGGAATATTTTCCTTACTTCTGTGACTTGAAGTTCGAGTGTCTATAATACACAAACAGGATGGAATTTACACAACTTTTAAGTGCGATTAGTATCAATCAAATTTTCTTTCTCTGGGTTCCCGCCGCTTACTCCTTGCAGCCAAGCGGTGTCAGCCGTTCAAATATACATCTCACCTGCTGAGTGTTTATGTTGGAGGCTCTCTGACAGTAAAGAGCAATTGAATGTACATTGCATTACACATGCCCATTCCATTAAGAGGATCTGCTTCCTTTTTACAAGTAAATAATACACTTTTAATTCTTATCTGAGGAGCACAGAAGAATGAGTGCAATCTAAAATAAAAATAAATAAAAATAATTTCCAATTTAAATGATAACATGTACATAACCTGAAATGACAGAGCTAACACACCTCGAATTATAATTGTTTAGCAGTCATTGTCTCCTGGCTCTGGCGGGAAACACTCTCTCACGTGCACATGGGGGGCCCCTCAGCTTTAGGCCTAGTCTACAGAGATCCCAATAAGCACCTGAACCCATGAGATGTATCCTAGATTACAGGGCAAATGGTTTAACAGGGTAACCCTATTTGCTATAGCCATTTCATTCACCAGGCCACCCACTCGTGTCCCAATTACAGCTAGTCTCCATGTCTCTGCACCTCAGGAATAGGCTCACCCTTATCCATAGGAAAAATGAAAGACTCAGGGGGTTATTCACAAAAGGGTGAAGAGTTTGGAAAAGTGAACAATCTAGGACAACAAAGCTGATTTGGAAAAATTCTCCAATTCAGCTCCCTTTCCAGCTCAGCTATGTTGTCCTAGAGTGTTCACTTCTCCTGCCTTCTCCAAGCTCTTCACCCTTTTGTGAATAACCCTGTCAGTCTGGCTTAATCTTGTGATGCCATTTACTCAAATCTCAACCTCAAAACAGTAATTTAATTTCCAGAATAAAGTGAATTCACTTGTTAGTTGGGTCACCTGGTTGGGATCCACTCCATTGCAAGTCAATCCCCATCCACTTGGGTAGCTCCAGCGATCCTGGCTCTGCACCACTAGGGAGAGAAAAGCTGCACAGTGGGTCTATTACATCTTCCCAGATTGGGCCCTTTTCATCTCACATGGGCATAGAATAGTCTTGAATCCACCAACTAAACTCCTCTCCTACAAAACCCACCAACTAGACTACACTGCTTGATTCCTCCCATACTATACATTTGTCCTGCTCCTGGTAGCCGCTTTAGCAGAAACTTAGCTAATGGGCCTTATCAAAACAAAGTCTGGGACTGTGAGTTTTGTGATTGGCCAGGAGGCAAGGGAAGCAGGGACAGGACCACCTTTGAGACCTGCAGCACTTACATCCGAGTGGCCCAGACGTACACCAGAAGCTGTAATAAATCTCTGGATCCAGGCATATTATTTGTCTAATGTTGAATAAAGCCTGCATGATGAGGGGTTGCTTTTTCAGGGAAAGGAAAGTCTAATGGCTTTAACCCCAGTTAAGTTTATTGTGCCCGGAGTTGGGCTTTAAGCTAGTAATAATAGAGAGCACTGCGGTTTATATCAGGAAATGGTTTGTAAAGTGTAATTATTGTATCCAGAATTCCCGCTACAATGAGTATAACATATCTCCACCAGAACTGTAAATAAACAGCCATCTCAAGTCAGCATGTGCGCCGACAGCTAAGGGGTCAGATTCTCGGAAATCTCTCTTCCACGACATGTTTGAGAACACGTTCGTGTGAACATCAAAAAGTAAACGATGGACCCAGCTGTGCTTGAGAATTTATGTATTTTACAGCCTTGCCTGGAGTGTTCTATTCCCCGTACCAAACACGAGATGAGAAAATGGCAATCACTCTTTTAGCAGTTTATATCAGGTGTGGAGCAGATTTGGACGATGATGCAAAATGAACTCAAAATTCTAGGCATGCACTCTTTGGACATGAGGCAACCACTTTAAAGAGAACCAGTCACCAACAGGCATTTGCGATCATCTGAATTGTTATCACAAGCAACTTTACTTCTTAGAATCTCTTGATCTTTTGTTATTTACTTTTATTCTCTCCCTGTTGAAGCACCAATGATGTAACACTGTCTTATCTTGTGCCTAAACTCATTGCTGATAACAGAAACTCAGCACCTAATATAGTAAAGGTGCTTTCAGGGTTACGTGAGTAGTGGGATCCTTGGTTTGAATCCTGGTCAGGACACTATCTGCATTGAGTTTGCATGTTCTCCCTGTGCTTGGACGGGTTTCCTCACCCATTTCAAAGACATGCTGGTAGGTTAATTGGCCCTAGTATGTGTGCATATGAGTTAGGGGACCTTAGATTGTAAGTTCCTTGACTGCAGGGCCTGATGTAAATGTAAAGTGCTGTGTAGATTGTTCTTGCACCTTTTTGACATTTGCACATTTTTTTGTTCATTTCTTTTCTTGCTTGGTACATTAGGGGTGCCATTAATAATAAATGAACAGGTGGTGGCCAGCTTGCACCGCCCTTTTCTACAAAGGTTGATTTTTCACTCAACTTTTGTCGAAGGGGCTGAGTCGAACAGAGGCAGTCACTGTTCGGGTGTTCTGACAGCCAAGGAAGCAGCAGCTTGGCTAATAAAGATGGATTTCCAGCAGTGACACCATTGGTGTGAACTACTGCTGCGGTCTCTGTATACAATAGAATACAAATCTATTAATATATTGCATTTATAATTTTTTTATATATATATATATACATACATACTGTATATAGTATCCTTCTCCTTTTAGTAATGGCGGTAGGGGTGGTATAGGAGGGGAAGGCCCTGATTAGAGCATTTGTATCATACAGATATTCTGCAGTAACTATCTTGCTTGCAGCAGTGAGTAGGCACATGACAGGTATCTAGGTGCTGGCAATGCATTAAAAAAACAACATATGTGTACATTCTCGCATTGCCATAGATTTCTATGGGCCTCAGAGGGCATGAAAATGAACGGAAAAAAATGTCATACCTCATTTTTCAAAACGCAATGCAATGTATAGATGTGAATGAGCTCATTGTTTAACATGTGTTCCTATGACACGTGCCTTGTTTTTTTTCTTCCAACGCGCACACTAAAATGTAAAGGTATAAACAAGGCCTTAGGGCTGAATTCACATCTTCGTATTTTTGCTTGCATGCTCCTTCCCTGAAGCCAATGGAAATGCATCAAAACGCATCTCCTCACACGTGCAAAGATGCCTTCAATGCATGTCGTGCTGTACTTTGTTGCGTCATAGAGCATGTGAAGATGCCATGACATGCATAAACGTGCATGGCATTCGTTGATCCAATGCCCTGCATTGCAATGCACATTGAAAAAATAAAAACCTGTAATACATAAATAAAATAAAAAACAAGTGTCAACACATTTTACTGTGCATTGACATGTGTTGACCTGCATTTTGATGCATTTTTATTGATGCCAATGGGAAATGCATTGGGGAAAAAATGCATAGATGTGGATCCAACCTTAGTTTTTCTTCCACTCAAAGCTCCCTGCCCCAGCATTCCACAATGCAATGCTGGTGTCTCCAGGGGCCCCAGTGGCCTACCCAGAGGTGAGTACACCCAACATTACCAATGTCAGGGTAAAAAGCCCTCACTTACCACTCATAATGCTCTGCATGTTCATAAGTAGTTGTCCAGGATAAGCAAATATTGTCTAAATAAAAAGAGTAATTCATATTATTACCTGAACCTTTGTGTAATGTGTGTATTTCTTCCACATCTGTACAGTAATCCCATGTAAAACCTTCCTTCTGTGCAGGAGCCTCCTTTAATGAAGAGTGGTTACTGCTGCTCTTTCTCCATGTGCAGGGTGACTGGTCTTGTCTCTGCCCCCTCCTGTAGTTTTCTATAGGCAGACGGTTGTGGATGGAGCCTGTTGGGTCCCTCCCACAGCTCTCCTCTGCACAGGCTGTGTACAGCACAGTGATGATGTCACTACAACTTTTACAAGGTGATATTTGGGTTTGCAAAGGCGTTTGGTGCACACAAAGTGGATTTGTAACCTCTGTAGCTTTAAGTCTTGCTTGGAAAGCAGCAGAGATGGGAAGAAGTTGCATTCCAATAGGCAGAGCTGCTGGAAGTTTTCACCTCTGCTAGACAACAGCCTGCTTCCCAGTAGGAAGGCAGAATTACACTGAGTACAGTGCTGTGAAATGCAATTGCAAATAGTTTATTTTTAATGTTAATATCCTTTTTTAAAACAACAACGGCAGAATGTTTAGTGTTTTCCCAGCTAAGTTAATTTCCAGATTCCAGATTGTGTTTGAATACATACATGCTTTAAGCAATGTTAACTGCGGTGGATTTAAAGAGACAGAGGACTTAAAGTCTTTAGCACCATTTGTATAATACAGGATCCTTGCTGTTAGTTTTGGGGGTTAACAAGTTGATGCAGGCGGTTTGGAACCGGAAGCCGATTTTCCTTCAAAAATACAGTCCATTAAATGGTGGACCGAATATGCAAATGAGGTGGTAAAGAAACAAAATAACAATTCCCTTTGTTTTATGTCTTCTCTTCTTCTCATTGATAAATGTATGTAAAAGCCGGTTTAAAATACAGTTCCATACCTTTGGTCACGCTCACACAATAGTGTTGGGTTTATCACGCAAAACTTTGTGTTTAATACATGCTATGGCACAGCACACCGAGCATGTGGTAATGCACCACAACGCACCTACCAGCGCAGTGCAAGTTCTAATAAAAACAACTCTCATAACTTGTGAAAGGTGGGAAGGAGGGAATACCTCCTTATATAATAAAATAGAGATGAACATACAAAATGGAAACTCAGGGACCTAAATTTTCATCACAATGCAGAAGGGTTCTCCCTCTTGATATACACTATATTACCAAAAGTATTGGGACGCCTGCTTTTACACGTACATGAACTTTAATGGCATCCCAGTCTTAGTCCGTAAGGTTCAATATTCAGTTGGCCCACCCTTTGCCGCTACAACAGCTTCAGCTATTCTGGGAAGGCTGTCCACAAGGTTTAGGAGTGTGTCTATGGGAATGTTTGACCAATCTTTCAGAAGCGGATTTGTGAGGTCATGTACTGATGTTGGACGAGAAGGCCGGGCTCGCAGTCTCCGCTCTAATTCATCCCAAAGGTGTTCTATCGGGTTGAGGTCAGGACTCTGTGCAGGCCAGTCCAGTTCATCCACCCCAAACTCGCTCATCCACGTCTTTATGGGCCTTGCTTTGTGCACTGGTGCGCAGTCATGTTGGAACAGGAAGGGGCCATCCCCAAACTGTTCCCACAAAGTTGGGAGCATGAAATTGTCCAAAATGTCTTGGTATGCTGTAGCCTTAAGAGTTCCCTTCACTGGAATTAAGCAGCCAAGCCCAACCCCTGAAAAACAGCCCCACACCATAATCCCCCCTCCACCAAACTTTACACTTGGCACAATGCAGTCAGGCAAGTACCGTTCACCTGGCATCTGCCAAACCCAGACACGTCCATCGGATTGCCAGACAGAGAAGCGTGATTTGTCACTCCAGAGAACACATCTCCACTTCTCTAGAGTCCAGTGGCGGCGTGCTTTACACCACTGCATCCAATGCTTTGTATTGCACTTGGTGATGTAAGGCTTGGATGCAGCTGCTCGGCCATGGAAACCCATTCCAAGAAGCTCTCTGCGCACTGTTGTTGTGCCAATCTGAAGGCCACACAAAGTTTGGAGGTCTGTAGCTATTGACTCTGTGGACAGTTGGCGACTTCTGCGCACTGTGTGCTTCAGCATGCGCTGACACTGCTCTGTCATTTTACGTGGCCTACCACTTCATGGCTGAGTTGCTGTTGTTCCTAGTTGCTTCCACTTTGTTATAATACCACTAACAGGTGACCATGAAATATTTAGTAGCAAGGGAATTTCATGGAACACCTGAATACAATGATTTGGAGGGGCAATACTTTGGGTAATATAGTGTAATTTGGAAGTGAAAAAATGATTCCCTGTCTGACCCTATTTGCATATTATGAATGATGAGAGATTTTAGAGTGCAAGGTGTACTCTTCATATGCATCTCTCTCTATCTATAGACACAGAACAAGTGTTCATAGACCTTGCCCACTTCTAAGAGCTCATGTTAGCTGGTGTTCTTTGTCACTGTATTTGCTATTCAAATGCAAACGCATGTGTTCCAATGGCAAACGGCAGGAGAAGGCTGCATTTGACCAGTTTTGCCTGAAGTTCAAATGCACCTCAATAAGACATTCTGCGCCGAGAGAAACTCAGTGCAGCTCAAAGCGGGTCCCGTGCAAGCTCTGATCTGCCATCTCTACAGCCTAATTGAGGCCAATGGGATTTTGATGTCTTGTGTTTGACGTCCATTCCAAATGTACACCAAATGCAGAGAAATTACATCTGTCGGGATAAGTCCTAACACTGTTTCCAATAGATGTGGATTAGATGCTTACAAATACACACAGGGTTAACACATATCTTAAATATAACTATATATATTGAAAGGCATTTTTTTTCCTTGGCTTCTTCTTTAATAACTGGCGTGTTACAAGCAGTGACAAGGGGCAAGAAATGCGATATGGAAGAGAGAAAACGAGGCCTACAGAAAAGATAATGCAAGGCGTCACACTAATGTCCCTGTCACTTAATGGAAATGACAGCATTCATCTTCTATTCCCCAGTCAATGGGGATTTACCGCTCCTTCTCCACAGGGCTATTGATATTATTACAGCTCATAGCTCTCAAGGTCCTGGAGAGGCACAGGAAAATGTAGCCACCGGGTCTGCTTTTTCTCGCAGACGTTAAACTGTGACACAGGCAGAAGTTATGGTACAGCAATATCCGTATGTTCATATCTAGACTCCGGGGTCGGCAGAATTTGCAGATACAATCTGATGCTGTGTTTGAAATGTCTGTTGCACTAAACTTCAATAAAGCCACCATGGAGACTGAGGTAGGTGAGATACCGATACCGTATAATCCTCTTTATTTTTCCTTTTTTTTTCCCCAGGATCCACCTCCCTCCCTGTATAACTGCCTGATGGAATGGAAATAAGAAGAAGCTGCTGCATTCTAATGGACCGTTTAGTTTGTACTGCGTGTTTGTAGCTAGAAATCATATCTCTAGTGTAGATGTGTTATGGGAGGACAGGAGGAGATGGTGAAGTAATATGGCACCCACCAGACGTAATGTGCTATCATGTGGAGATGGAGGGCCAAAGAAGACACCCACCCAGACACATGTGCCTTAGGATTTGTTGACAGGTGACAGGTATTTCCTGAGACCTCCAAAAGAAATGCAACATCCAAGCCAAATGGTGACGTATTTTACAGAAACAAAGCAAACTTTTTAAATCAATTCTTGCACTCTACGTGTCTTTTTATTTACAAAGCATCCCCCTCCAGTCGGATGTGATTTGGGCATCAGTGACCAAAAAGTTATCTCGAGCAATAGAATAGCAGTCCTTAGCAGGATAGTAATCCCTCATATGGTCATGGCTGTGCACCATGTATATAAAAAATTGCCCCACCTGTGCCTGCCACGGTCCTTTCTTCACTATAACAATGGCTATAAGTGGGGATGAACAGATTGGTAGATTTCAATGTGCAAAAATGTAGGCAAAGTCAGGAACAATGTGCCTGAAGTAGGCATTGAAGTATTAGGTGCCTTTTATGGGCACTGGTACCAAAATGGTGGGCAGAAGGCAATGTCAGGATCTAAGCCAAGGTTAGCAGTGGGAGATACAAGCACAAACAGACTCAGGAGGCAAGCCGGGTCAGCAAGAGAACAGAAGGATAGTTCACAAATCGCATGAAGATATGAAATCCACTCAAAAACTTTCTGAGCACTCAAAAGGGTAAATAGCACTAATGCTATTTCCGCATTAGCACACTCATGCTCACGCACACGCCGTGCTCTCCATGCATAGATGTGACCCTGATCATGGACCACAAGCTGTAATTTGCACACATGCAGATTATTGGGCATGGCCATGAGTCCAACCTCGCTGACACAAGGTCAGTGTACCACCACACTATCTATAAAAGGAAGCAAGGGGGAGATAATTCAGGCTGACCGTGGGTTTGCAGGACACGTAAGCATGCATTACGTTAGTACCACTTTCAGGAGTCAGCAATAGGACTAGATTGAATCTTTGACTGTGATGGGTAACAGTCCTGACATGTTCCCTTTAAATGTTTACTTTTCTCTGTTGTGTACCTTTAACTTAGCACAGTTGCAAAATTCTAAAAAAACAACCAGATCAGTTCTCATATTTACAGTAGTTGATATCAGATACAAGCTCTATTTTTAACTGCGGACTGTCATAAGCCATTCGTCAGCCCAGTCACTTGTGTTTTCAGCAGAACGTGGTTTGTAGCCAGGATGCATTTTGATGCTTTGGAAAAACACTGTAGGTCACTGAGATTATGTGTAGCCTGAGGACAGGGGAGAGGTTATAGCTGGCTGGGAGCTACTTGTATGATCTCTCACAGGTAATTCTCTTCCTTATCTTTACGGGTCATCTAAAAGTGAGATTCTCATCTCAAAGCCCTCCCCACATATTGCTCTAATTATCTGAAACCTGCCTGACATGCAAGATGCATCAGATGGGCCTTTCAAAGAGAGACAACAGTAAGGTGACTTCAGGATTCGGCCTCGTAGCCTTGTGGAACCTGTCCGCCACTACTTAGCAGTAGGCCGTTCTCAGTGAAAACACAGACGTTGTGCTTGGACTTTTAATCTAACTTAAAAGTAAGCTCTAAGTCATTGAACCCATTTTTTCATGTAATTGAGAATCCTGTTTCATCTTTTTCAATGTATTCTGTGAAAATGATGGCAATATTAATTCTTCTAAGCCTTATCTGATTGAAAAGTGTTAGTATGACAACGGCATCAACATCAAAGAAAACATATGGTTTCTAGCTTTAAATCTTTTTTTATTAGACACACAACAAACAAGGGTGGAATCCATTAAAAAAAAACAACATTTTTTTCCCTCTTTAAACAATAAAAAGAGTCAAATCTCATATTGTGCTAAGATACTTGTGGCCTGGTCCTTCGTGTTTTAACCATTTCTTTCAAACCTCTGTGGTGGTATTCCAGAGCATCGCTTTTATTATTCTGCAGCATAAACCAAAGACTAGCCATATTTTGGCTGAGATTTAGCTGAGTCAGAAAGGACCAGTGTATGGCCCAGTTGACACCCATCTATTTGACAAAAGTTGTTTTTTTAATAACTTTTTTTGTAGGAGCCATTCTAAAAATTTTAGCCGAACAGTGACTATAGCCAAACAGCTACAAGATCTGTTGAGGTTAGAGAATAACATCATCTGCTTGTATCTCAGGATTTACTGATCAGTTTGACACGTGCGTCTTAACAGAATGTAATCCCAGCTTATGTTTTAGCCTGGTTCAAACTAACCTTTCTCAACCAATGTGCCGCCTTGCTTTGTCAGGGGTGCCTTCAAATTTTTGCACAATGTCTTGCATTTCCATGGTGCAGGTGAACCGACCACCAGAACCACGTAATGCTCTAGAACCTATTCACAGCGAATCCATTGCGTTGCGTTACCATCCGTTTTTCAACGGTTGGTAATGCAAGGGTGATGAAAAATGAATTGGTGGGAATTGGACAGTTTACACTGGTGCAGTGAAAAAGAAAAAGGAGCATGCTCTACTTTTTTCAGTGCAACACAATGTTACAAAAACGTGTGCTAACGCAACGCATCACAAGCTTTATAGTAAAGTATGTCCACTCTGGACATGTCACATAACATAAAGCTTGAAAGAAAAAGAAACCCAAAAGCCTAAAAAGTGCAACACAACGGATCAGATTGCACAGAAAGTGGAAGGTACAATCACAAGGCAACTGACCCTCTGTTGTGATTACCTTGCGATTTTGGTGTGAATGGGGCCTAATCCAGGGCTGGCTGTGTCCAAGACCTTCTCCAGCATTCAGAAGTGGACAAAAAGACCACCTCTCTCCAAACCTGATCCATCTCCTGCCCTCTGTCATACTGCCATAGCCACACCACACGGTGAAGATTATATTGTATGACTATGATGTGAAGGGAGAGCTGAGGATATCACATCATTTTCTTTTGTTTTAAGCATGGAGTCCCCCCCCCCTCCTTAAAATCCATACCAGACCCCTTCTAGTGTAAGGGTTTGGTATAGAGTTTGGGTGGAACCACTTACATAATATTTAACATTTTTACAGTTATGTTTTTTATATTTTAGACTTCTGTGCCTTGAGATTTTAATCGAATGATTTTAACCGTAACCGAAAAAAGTTTGAGAAACACTGGTTTAAACTGATCAGGTTTGTCATGGGTTTACTTTAGAGTAGATGTGAACCCTGTGTATCATAATCTATAGCATTTTTAAAAAAATACAAGTTTTTATCTTCTTTTACTATGTATTGCATGGAAATGCTCGTGATCATCCTTGCAGGCACGTCCTCTCTACATGCACTTAAGCAATGGCTGGATGGCATTTCTCAAGGTAGGTTTCCTTATGGTGGCCACAATGAACCATGTCTATGTAATGTGTGTCAGCACACTTGTAGGGCTTTCCCTGGGCTGGAAGCCTAGGGAATGCTTGACATTCCACACAAAAGACAAGCACGACTGGCAGACCATCGCATGGGACTTACTGATCTTCTAGCACTGGAATGTACTTATCATTTTGGCATTGATGGAATGCTGAAATGAACATGACAAGTGTGGCTGTGTGGAGTACACAGAGCTAAAATGTTACATTGAAACACTCACAAAATGTATGTTTTTTCATCATCTCATTCAGAACTAGGGCTGTTAAACCTGAAGTGTGTTGTGTAATTTTGTTTCATGCCAGAATTTGCAATTTTCAAAAGGTACACAGTCTATACGGCACACGATAGTAGACACAGCAACACTTTGAGCCTTTAACATAGTTCAGTGATGTCCAAGGTTTGCATTGTGCGCGCTGTTTACATTACGTTGAGCAAGTGATGTGCACATAATGTGAATCCAA
Organism: Nanorana parkeri; assembly: GCF_000935625.1. Taxonomy (NCBI): domain Eukaryota; kingdom Metazoa; phylum Chordata; class Amphibia; order Anura; family Dicroglossidae; genus Nanorana; species Nanorana parkeri. The sequence goes on from NW_017306379.1 coordinate 818,863, forward strand.
ATATACACAAAAGGATGCAAGAAAAAAGCTACACAGTGAGTCAGTACTAAGTGTCTGCTCTCGTTTTCTTCCCTATCGGCAACAAAATAGCAGCCACGCATTAGAATTGAAGTATGCACGGATTAATAGCATAGGCATGCAAAGCAACATCCCTGGAAAAGAATATTATGACTGTGTGTATATAATCTTATATGAAATGACTGTATTTCTATGGTGATGGGAGTGAATTGTGCTCCTGATGCAGGAAAAGCCATCCATTTGCTTCTGCTACCTACAGGCAAAGGCCTATTGAGTCTAATGGTAAAATCAGCCCTGACAAGGTGCTATGTAGTAAATGTGCAGCAATCTCCTCCACCTCCTCTTCCCCGTAACCCCGCCTCATCTCTTCATGTGCACCCTTACTACAGCTTTTCAAGCATTTGTAATCCAGACTTTGCTACTGAGAGGAAAGCTGCATTGCATTCCTGAATGCAACCCTGCGCTTTGCCCATGAAGCACTTTAATGCCCCCTTCCTGAGTAGCACATATTAAACCTTTCCTGCTCCCCCCTTCCTCGATGCTCCTATCAGCTCCCTGCAGCTGCAGAGAGCAAAGAAAATATGATGGAGCATGTAACTTAGTGTCCTTGTGTGACAGCATTGGTGGTTGGTGATTGGCCGAGGGCTATCACATTGGAGGGATATATGATATATTTAATCAGCTTAATAAAAATTATGTTTTAAATGGCTACTTTTTTTTGCATCACCTAGGCCGGCTCTGCTCCTTGCTTAGTAGTATCACACAGTGACTGTGCTGCACTGCTCCTTTCTTTCAGTGCCTGTGTACAGCTCAAATCTCACAGTGTCTGTAAACCCTAACAATGAAATGCTCTGATTTGCTACCTTTTGGTCTGCTAAATATACCATTAAAATATTTTTGTTATGTCTGTTCAAAAAGTCCAAAAATGATCTATTGATTTTGTGTTATGGAGATAAGGAGGTGGAGGAAGATGAGGAGGGGTTATGGAGATGAGAAGGTGGAGGAAGATGAGGAGGGTTTATGGAGATGAGGAGGTGGAGGAAGATGAGGAGGGGTTATGGAGATGAGGAGGAGATGGAGATGAGGAGGGGTTATGGACAAAAGGAGGTGGAGAGTGAATAGAAGGGGTTATGTAGATGAGGAGTGGGGAGGAGATGAGGAGGGGTTATGGTGATGATGAGGAAGGGTTATGGAGATGAGGAGGGAGAGGGTGATGAGGAGGGGGATGAGAAGGGGTTATGGAGATAAGGATAGATTATGGAGATGAGGAAGGGAAGAATATGAGGAGTTGGAGGGAGATGAGGAGGGGTTATGGAGATGGGGAGGGATTATGGAGATGAGGAGAATTTATGGAGATGAGGAGGGGTTATGGAGATGAGGAGGAGTCTGTGTTCTTTGTCATCCAACTGAAATAAAGTAGGCAGGACTAACAATACATGCTTAGCTGTGTTGTCATGTCAAAGAAAAGGTAGGAGCACACTGTTGTAGAATTCATAAAGAGTGTAGTAGATACACTTTAGAAATCTGCCTCCTGGTAGTGCGACAAATGGCGGAACTTTCGACAGATTCATGTCAGTAAAGTGTACATAAGTCGGTCACATGGCACTGCTCCTGAACATTTTCCTTTGAGCTCGGGGCAGGGTGGCAGAGCCTTGACGCCCTTGGCTCACAGGAAGTGGGTTGAATTACGCTGCATGTCATTAAACATGGAAGAAAGTCATTGCTAGATTGGTTAGCCTGCAGGGGACAGCTCCAGGGATCGGGTGAATATAGCAGTTGCTTTTTTGTATTTAGGACCTGTGGAGGATTCACTTGATTGTTTTTTGCCAAAACTGGAATTGGGCTTTAAAGCTGAATGTTTGCCATACCATGTATTTTATTTTAGATAACGCAAGGAAGGGTTAGGATTTCTGTTATTGTCAGGAGAGGTATTGATGAAAAATCTTCCCAATGGGGACAGTTTATTTAGTAGAGTGAGAAAGGATCTAAACTTTTAACAGTGTTTGTATTGCTGTCTGTGCCTTTATGGCTGAATACCGCCCTGGGAACGCTTATACCCCCTGTTCTTTTATGGGGACTTTTAAAAGAAGAGAAAGTGAAGGAGGGCTAATGACGGCCTTCCAACGAAAGTCCAGTTACTATAAATTTCCAGGTTGAGCTTCAATTTAGCATTTTGTATTGGTTTACGTTACTTTTTGTCTGCGACAACGTACGAGCCATTAACACGATTCTCATTCCACTCTTTAACTCGGGGCCTGACGTGCACAGTGCACTCTCTGTGTGGGGTCGGCTGCCCTGGTATGTGTATTTTCATTGGGCTCTTGGAAGTTGTGTTGAATATATTGTTTGGTGTCTCTGAGTGTTTCATGATTGCTGGCTGCAGAAAACGTTCCACTTTGGCAGCTTAGCAACTCCCGAGCACGGGAGAGAAAAAAAAAAGAACAAAAAGAACAAGTTCCAAAACTTTTAAGAGGACTTTGCAATCCCAAACAAGGAAGCATTATTCAAATTTACAATTGAAGCAAAAGCAGAAGACTTTGCAAAAATGGCTCCGTGTGAGATCTGCCGCATCTGCCGGTTGGTGACGGTAAATAAAATAATTCTCTTTGCTCTAACAATGTCTTTTATTGCCGAAAGGAAGTCCAAAGGAGATAATTTGTGTCAGATCACAGGAAAAGTCTCTAAAAATGTTTAATAAATAGACTCCTCGTATCTTATTACCGTTAATATATCTGCCAGGACAAAGCGGTACATGATCTAGCACTACCTGTGGCGCATGTTGTTTATAGAATAGTAAATACGGATGACAATTTGTTTAACTTATCCTAATATACTCACGTGAGAGAGAGAGCCTGCGAAGCTTTGACCTGACTGAATGAAAAATGTTGTCTAGAGACGCTGTCATCAATAAGAGGAGTTAGGAATTAAAACAAAACAAGGTTACAATTTTCTTGTTCTGAGGGAGTGCACAGGGAGTCTATTACCGTGACTCATGCCATATTTTATTTATGTTTTTATTAAATATTGAGATGTCCGGCAAGAATTCACTGCAGCAGAACTTGTAATAACATTCTAAACAAAAATTGAACTGTATTCTGGGTAACTGCACTGACATGAATCCTCCCACTTTGTGTTATATACAAAATATGCAGCTGTTTTCACCTAGCCTGTGAGACAGCTGGATAGCCCCACCAATCAAAGATCAAACTTATCCTGTGTTAGATGTTCCTCTTTCATTACTCGACACTAACCCACCATAAGAGGGACACTACCTATAACATGGCGTTGGTATTTGGCATATGGCTGGTGCAAGACTCATCTGCTTGGCAAAGACAGGCAGAGGAATCTAAAAGGGAGGGACAAGTGATACAGGAGGAGATATCACTTTAATCATAACATATAATTTCATATGCATTATATGGAAACATATAATGCATATGAAATATTTTCTGATTAAAATATATACTGTTTATAGCCATATAATTGCTGAATTTGTTACTGCAATGAGTTACATTTTTTTTTTTAAAAAGGGGAAATGAAAGGGAAATATTTAAACTGGATATGTTGCTACCTTCATTATTTAATGAAAGAAATGTCCTCAACCACAAAATAGTATGCATAAACCTTTTCCTTGGTTTTAATAATCCGGCATTCCTGGGCAGTAATTGCTTTGGATGAAACGAAAGAGGCGAAATTAAACATTCATAAATCAGAAGAAGTTTTGTAAACTCCATCTGCAATCCACAACCTATTTATTCTGCAACTAAATAATGTATTTGCAAAGGTAATGAAAACATGAATTTAGTGGCTGTTCTCTATAAGATTCATTTCTGGGGTTTAGATGTGTAGATGGAGGGATAAGTATAGAATAAGCTGTTCACTTTCAGGGGAGATTTATAAGGTCTTGTTCGCACCTTTACTCTAAATAGATCTATTAGTAAGTTTACAAGGATTACATTTTTGGAATGGCCCTACATATCGCTATAATACATTTTGTCAGAAGAGTTGTACCTTCTATAATGAAAAGATAATGATTTGATTTCCAGTCAAATGACTTTTACTTCCAATTGATACCAGTCTGGCACAGCAGACATACAGGCTGCTTTTCCCTGTAACAAGTATGCAAGTACTTTCATGTGTCAAAACTCAAACAAATCTTAATCCCAAGAGATTCTAATTATATGTCCTACACATTCGGTATGTCCCACCTTTTCCCTATGGCTTCCCTAACTACATTTCATTGTGATTCTTTTTCGAAAATCACTGTAACAGGACTCAGTCTCACACATCTTATCCGTGACTGTAGAAAAAATAGCTGCTCATGTCCTGTTTCTATAGTCACATCTCCTCCCCATAATAAAATAAAAAAATCTGCAGCTCATTGATGAGAAATTCCTCGTGTCTTTCCACACCTGTAAGAATGTTCACAGTATTAGGCCCCATTCACACACGAATCGGTCGGCACGCACAGCTCCGTTATGCGCGCGGGGCCTTACCAAACAGCTACTGGGAAGGACACGTGCTGCGTGTGATTAGTATGATTAGTATGCAGCCCCCATCCTTCTCTATGGGGCTACGCGGCCTTACACCCCCCTACACTCACCTCATTTGCAGGTCCGTAAGGGTGCAGGTTTTCTGGCCGGGACGCATACAGGATCCATTCCGGCGGCGTATGAATACGATCAACCGCACCCCTAAACACTGTTTGTGCAGTGTTTCTTCTGGCAGAACAGCCTATATAAAAGAATACAGAGGGCAGTGTATTTTAGCTTAGTCTGCAAAATGTTCTCTGTTCTAGTTTGTACAGTAATCTGAGTAAACCCCAATTTGTCCAATCTGACTTCTTCTTCTCGCCTGATAAATTTGCATCTCCATTTCGTCTTTTTAAAGTTGATAAATGCCAGCAAATGTATTCTTTGAAGTAAGTATTTGGATTACTGATGATTATTGACAAGTTTGTTTGAAGGGTCACGGAAGGTCTTGTGTTTCTATTTTGGCCTGCAGTGCTGAGGTAGTCACTATGCCCCCTGGCCGCTTATGGGGTCAGCTGGGCTAAAAAGCAGCTATAAGGAGAGAAGTGATCCGCGCATTGCCTAAATATTTCAGAAGGAAATTGACCAGAGATGTTATCAGGGAGAGATCAGCTGTCTATCTGTGACATCCAAAGTCTCGGCTTACAAGTTGCTCTTTAGCTGGAAATAATTTAATGTAATGAGCTCTCCCTACGCTGGAGAAAATGATCATAAATAGAAGATTAACAGCTTGCTCCTCTAATAACATTCACCTTTCCCCCTTTTTACCTGCCTCGAGCCGTTTCAAGGGGTCTTCAGATGGTCCTGACAGGGTCAGCTTTCAATCCACGCCCACGTTAATCTTTCAGCGTGCACTCACTCTCACAGGTCACCTGTCTTGTGAACTAATTGGTTTTCCACTTTTTTATGATCCTCTTCATTAGGTCATGTAAAATACGACCATGAAGCTGGAAAGGCCTAGACCGTTAAAGTCAAATTCCAAACTAAAGGCCTTGTAAATGATTTTCATAGATCTAAACACAGATGTCTGCAAGAGTTTCCCTGGCAGGAAACACAGAAAATTATCAATGGTCTTCAGCTGGCAACAGACAGGAGATGTCCATTACTAGGGATGAGTGAAATCGAGAGTTTCTATTTTCCTAAGCATTTTAGAAAACAATTGGGAGATTTTAGTGAAATTTTGCCATTTAACAAAATGCATTGGAGTGAATAGGAAGGGCAACATTTAAGGGAACTATGGCCAAACCTTTTTTGGCATTAGTTCTCTTTTTGGTTACAGGAAGACATTTATTAATGTTCTCCTGTGACCCAAAACTCAGCATACATCAGGCTATTGCCCGCTATATGCTGACAATGCAGAAGGATCCTGTTACCTGATTAACAGCTAGCTCTGCCTCTCTAGAGCCAGAGCCAGCTATGCTCACGCCTCCCCTGTCTGTCCCTCCAGTCAACGCTGGGGGAACAGAGAGGAGAGAGGGGATTCCCTGCGGGGAGCCGTGACTGACAGTCACCTCTCTGCAGGGAGAAGATCGTGAATTAAGAGATCAGCAGTTTGTGATCGAACAGTTCTCAATCTATAGATCAGACGTGTGACCGCTGCAGTGTCACATGTCGTCTCTAACTATGGGGATGAGTGCATTTCACTCTCCCCATAATTCTCCTTTAAGATTTGTTTTTATTGTTTTTAACGGTGGAATGGGTTTTATTTAGCTCCTTAAGACTAGGGACCTGTTCACAGCAAAATCAGAAGTCCGATGACTTGCAATTTCAACCTCTGTTAACTTCAATTGCGTTTCGCTGCATTTTACTTTTTTTTTTTCTTCTGCCAATCTTTATTTTAATTAACACGTCATGAGTGGACATGTCTTGTTACTTCCATTCTTTGGTGTTGATAGCTGTTTTATATGCATTGTGTTACATTGCAGTGAAAAAAAGTAGAGCATGCGCTACTTTTTTTCATCACACTGCAACGGAACACAACAGATTGCACAGATTGCAGCTGTGTGGACTGGTCCCATTCACACCCATACATTTTTTGAGTTACATCTTTTTAAATCCATTGACACCATTGTAGGTGTTGCCTAATCAGCTAAAGATCAATAACCTGGAAATATGGAGAAGACTAGAATAAAGCAGCAAAAACAATTCCTAAACTGGCCAAATTACAGTGTTTCTTTCTCCTAGTAGACACAATAGATCAAGGAAAATGATGAGGTTATTATTCCTTTAATATGTTGGCTTCTTATACAGAATTTATCTGTTTGGCACTGTGTAAGCCAAAAAATATTGCCGGGTAAATTACCGTTATATTATCATATTTTTCAAAGAAGTGGACTGTTTCATAGCTTGTGTGAAGAGTCATAGCAATGTGTCCTTGCTAGCTTTGATATCTTTACATAAGCAAAAAACACATTGCCTCATGTAAACACAGAAAATTCTGCTTTTTATTTGAAAAGGTGGAAATAACAGGAAGTGAAGATAAATGGAAGGGGTGTACTGTCTGTATGTGTGTGGCCTTGTTTGCCTGGGTGAATAATGTTTCTGTGAAGGACTGTAACTCCATAAAGTGTAGAGTTATGGGTGTAGTAAACTGCTGCATACATGTTGTAAGGGAATCACATACATATATATATATATATAAAGGGCCCTCACCGCTGACATTAAGGTATGAACAACAGTACTGTAAGCCTCCAGGGGCATGATGATGCACCTCCAGAGGGTGGATTCTTGACACCCTCAGCTCATAGGAAGTGGGTTGAATGAAACTGGGTGTCATTCAACCTAGAAGGCCAGCAGCAGCAGGCGGAGATTAGTAAAAAAAGATGCTTTTTTATTATATGCTCTGCTGGGCTTCTTATTTAATTTTTTGTTTGAGTAGAGTTGAGGAGAGAGAGAGAGAGAGAGAGACAGGCTTTGTGGAACTATTATCAGGTCCTAGTATGTTCCACACAGGCTGTCGGAACTTTCATGTAACACATACCATATTTACGTAGCCCAAGGCTAGAAGAAGTCCTGGGTCTGAAGGTCCATTAAACCATTGGCGTCTTTTTCCTGTATGGTTAAACTGGTCCAATTTAAAAAGAAAAAAAAATGGAAATAAAACATGCCAAAATAAAAAAAATTACCCTGGGTGTGCTACGTAAATCATACATCCAGGAAAAAACAACAGGAACTGCCAACCCTCCACTTTCCAAGCTGCATATACATCCTTTCACTCTATTGCTCCACAGTAGTGAAGAGGAGAAGCTCAGGGTATGCTCCAAGTTGGTTTTGGTGGAGCTTACATGGGGCTTATTACTCTATTGTGTTGTTTTATGGGAGGAGGGATTGTGGTGGAGGGAGATTTTTGCTTTAGGTAGTTTGGAGGGG
>NW_017306379.1:826930-843656 GCF_000935625.1 Nanorana parkeri
GGGGGTGTTGGGTGGCGGGGAATATTGTGCAGGAGGAAAAATTGTGCTTTCATTTGGAGGGGGGGTTGTTCTATGTGGACTTGTGCTTGTGAGAGGGCCCTGATACTTGCTGGAGGTTATCATTGCTGGCACTGACACTAATGCTGGGGATAAGTATTTCTGCCACTGACACCAACAATGGGGCTTATTTCACGTCCAAAAGTCCCTATTTTGTCTAAACCAGTGGTTCTCAACCTATGTAACCTCAGAACCCATATTTGTCCTTGGTCATTAAGTCGCGACCCAACTCGCACTGCAATAGAACATACAGCATTGTGGTACGACGCGAACTGTGAGTGGGAGGTTCATTTGGCGTGCCATTCAAATAAATGGCAATGCAATGCACCTCCAGAACACACGGTAGGTGCAATAGTATTGTACAGTGCGTTCATTGCATGGGACTGTGTGGATTAAAGCACTGTACTAGTGTGAACGCGCCCTCAAAAACACTGACAGACACACACAACCACAGAAACAATCTCACGCATTCACAGACATTCTCACACACACATTTACACTGCAAAAAATAGAGTAGATCCTTAATCTGGAGTCCAGTGTGCACTGCTGTGCTGTAATGGAGCTCCATGTACATTGCTTGCATAGCTCCCATACGTGCCTGTAGAGGTGTCGGGAGCCAGAATGTGACGTCAGAATGTGAGCCAGAATGTGACGTCACTCCAGTCCAAGCACCTCTACCGGGCATGCAAAGGAGCTGTAAGCAATGCATGGATGGATGGAACTCCCTCACGGCCAACCCCCAGCTGACCCCACCTCAGGTCGACACTCTGCGAGGGGCATCATATTGTCATGACCCACAAGTTGAGAACCAAGGGTCTAAACCATAGCCAATCAATGGAAAAAGTTGGCACATTACACACATTACAAGCCATACACTGTGAATCAGCAGCAACTTTATTGACCACATGATGGGCCACATCTTTCTTCTCAAACCCCCCTTCCCCAGGAAATACAATTATTTATGGCCCTGACCCTGGCAAACCTCTTACACACATGAAAGTATTGGGTGTGTTGCTTTGCTACTAAGAGGCAAACCGGAGAAGCAGCAGAAGAATGTTTGTTTTGGGGTTTGGATGTACAGGGGTACAGGAGTTACACAACATGAGCCAGGAGCTGGGCGGGACACCAGCCAGAGTGTTTCAGGTTGCTGTGCAGGAAGATGTATATGGCCCTTAGGCCTGGTTCACACCTGGGCGTTTTACAGCGCGTTCCTACGTGCTGTAAAACGCTCAGCATGTGAAAACCAATAATTCGTAGGAATGCGTTGAAAAACGCCCTACGCCTAAAGAAGTACAGGAGCTTGTTTGGGTCGTAGTTTCCGCGCGTATCCATTAGGATACGGCCGGATAGACCTCCTTAGTCGCGCATATTCCATACGCCCAGGTGTGAACCCAGGCTTACACATCTCCCTGCCTGGTTCTTAGAAAACTGGGATGCCCGAGCCAGAAAGGGGGGCGGCAGGGACACTGTAAACATTGTGCAGCAGAATGGTCATGCTCTGCTCTGCCCCCCCCCCCCCCCGGTGACTCACAAAGGCAACAGCCAAAAAAAAATGATGACTCAAAGAGGCAACAGCCACAGGCTGCCTTATTATAGGGACGCCCTGCGGACGTACTGAATTCCGAGCAGGTCGTTAGAGAAAAATTGCTGGTGGTATCGGTAAAAGACAGTGAGAGTTGTAGGTCATTAGCAGATCAGGGTGCAAAGGCGGGGTGGCAGATGGAAATATAAAACCTAATTCCGTGCAGCATTGGGAAAGTACGACACAACATTTTTATTTTTATTATAAAACAGCTTTTGCATCCAGTCCGTTGGCAACCTCAGGATAAAATAAGAACATTCTTTTACAAGATGGAAAAAGTATTTTGCCGTTTTTTGGCTGAGACGGGGGAAAAAAATAAATTTTGAATATTTTTAATCAACAACTAAGGAACAGGCCATCAAGTTCCGCAAGTAATTGAATTGTAAACTCAGACATGACAGCTTGAGATTTATTGTAATGTAAATAACAAAGTAACAAAATTCTGTTGTTTTGCATAGGCTTGTGAGTTTTTCTCCATCAAAATGTAAGCAGCGAGGAGGAAAGGTCACCGGCACACATGTAATTATGGTGGGAACATTACAGTTGTGCACCTTAAGCAATGTATTAAAGAGAAGGGGGAGATGAAGAACAAGTAAATTTCCTGCTATTTCTGCATGTTTTTTTTTTTTTACTTTAACTTTAATAACGCAGATAACTTCTCCGTTGTCACCGCACTCACTGTCAAAACTACTAAAAGGGTTAGATGTAATTACATCACAACTTGCTCATTTCATCTCAATCTCTATAGCAACATTCCGTTGGCTTTGCAGAAAGGAAACTTTAATCAGATATTTTCTCTGTTGCCATCTGAATGGCAACACGGTAAAGCAGGAACAATTTAACAATGGGGTAAGAAAAAGGGCTTTACCATGGGCCTGCTGCAGCAGCAGACCCACCCACAAGTCTGCCAATAGCAAAGGTCATAAAGGGGACCATCCCAAATCCTTTGAGCCCATGGAAGCCAAGAGACAGCCTATTTTATAGGACAGAAATATGAAGCGTGATCTTGCTGTCCTACAATTCTAGTGTTTGTGTTGTCATGCTGATCCAGTGGCATTAATACTTGCAGTGGTTGGCCTCAGACACAGCCTGTTGTAAATATTGCAAAGTGAACTTATATGCAAACCCATTCAGTACAATTTTATTTGATTTATTACATTTCCAATCTGTGGCTTTCATTTAAATAATCCCTGGTGATCCTGCTATTAAGGTCTTTGTTCGGTCTCTGTTTCCTACTTGTGCTCCTGCATTGTCACCTTGTCACATGGGCTTCCAATCAAGGTCAGTGAAGCATGGTCTACTGTTGTCATCCTTAGAAATGACATGCAGACACCATGTATAAATTATTATGCATACTGGCATTGGTCTACCTGGGCCCACCATACGTATGCATATGGCATACTTGATTGGCCCATGGGGATCCTGTATAGCACTGACTGTAGTAGCCAGAGCTTATACAGTGCTTTACGGCAATCTTCCAGGTCCTGTATGGCGATGTGCTCAGTGACTTTCCCTCTGCTCTGAGGGGGTCACTCCCTCAGCACAGGGCCTATTCAGAGAGTGCCTTCTATTTTTTATATCAATTTATATTTTTTATGCATATGGCATACTTGATTGGCCCATGGGGATCCTGTATAGCACTGTAGTAGCCAGAGCTTATACAGTGCTTTACGGCAATCTTCCAGGTCCTGTATGGCGATGTGCTCAGTGACTTTCCCTCTGCTCTGAGGGGGGTCACTCCCTCAGCACAGGGCCTATTCAGAGAGTGCCTTCTATTTTTTATATCAACGACTACAAGATATTCTCAGATTGGATGAGGGGTGAAATGTGGCATCATCATCCCTCATCCAATCAGAGAACACCTTGTATTAATTGCTAAAAATGCTAGACATTCTCTGAATGGCCTCTGTGCCAAGTGAGTGGTCTCTGTGTTTTTAGAGCAGAGGGGAAGACACTCAGCTAGACACCATACATGACCCAGAAGCTTGCTGTCAGAACTGTAGTAGCTCCGGCTACTACAGGATACCCGTGGGCTGATCATATGCATACATACGTTGGGTCAATCTGGATCAAAGTTTAGCCCCCACCACCCTCTGTGGAGTGGCCACTAGAAATTAAGCATTGCTAGTGCTGTAATCAGTCTGGCTGATTTGTAGTTGGTTATTATCTGGTTAATTCCAGGTGGTCTGCTGTTAATTGTACCTGCCTGGGTGGGCTGTGACCCTTCTTCTGCATGGGGCAGCCAATAGAGGAACATCTTGGGTGTTTATGCCTCCCCAGCCGATCACTTGGAGTTTCATGGACAGTGGTGCATACTGGGGAAGTGCATAAATACACAGCGGATTTGTCATGTGCTCAGCCCAGTCTGCCTCCGGGCTTAGCCTGGTGGTGGGATGGAAATGCTGACTAGGCCTCAAGCCTGGAGGTGGCCACACCCGTGGACTCTGGAGGAGTCAGAAACTGATTGAGGAAAAGAACCAGGGAAGCTGGATGGCTGCTGGAGGTGCCTGGTACTGGTTTGGACCTCAGGAGCAAGTCTGGTGTCTCTACTATGGAAGATCTCATGCCTTTCCCTGTTCAGTGGTTGCTCTATTGCCCAGTGTTAGACTGTTCTCCTATTGATTCTGCACTGTGGAAGACTAAAAGGGATTGGTGAGTCTGGAGTCTGTCCTATTTTTGCCATGGAAGTCCTAAGCCCTATACCCTCTTTCCCAGTTTGATGTTCTGCAATAAAGCATTTAAAAAGGCACTTAAATCTGATCACATGTCCCTACGGAGCTGCCCCTAAGAGTGAAATGTCAACCCTCTCTGCCCTTTTGGGGGTCCAACTCAGGCCTCTGGAGATAAGCAGAGGACTAATTTTTCTTACCCCTATTGAAGCCTAGGCCCTTTCCCTACCACCTTCTGATTTAGCCTGTACATAAGTTCTAACCATTCCAAATTCTATCCAAAACTAAAATGATGTTTTAACTTGACATACATTTAAGGCTGGCCATAGACAAGAAGATATCAGTCCTATGTCTACAGACACTCTGTGTGGGGATGGTATGATTGGACAGAGTAGAAAGCCTTTTTTGATTGCTTTTATTTCCTCTGAGATAAGCAGACTTAAATAATATTTGGCTTTGTTCATTATTGAAACCCCACTCTGCCAAAAAAAGACCTCTTCTGGTGACTGGTTGTTGAGATGTCCTTGGAGGTCTATATCCAAGTTTAGATGTAACCCTTACCCTCTATGTACGTGTCCATTTTTGTCTCTCCCAGACCACCACTTGAAGCTTTGTGAAACTCTTTTCATGAGCCAGTGTGACTGTTATACTTCACAGATAAGCAGCACTCACAATCCATTAGCTTAGACCTAATTTAGAATACTGTGTCCAGTTCTAGAGAGCCCACTTACAATAAGATGTTGATAAGATAGAACAAGTCCAGAGCCGGCAATACAATTGGTTAAAAAGGTCTAAGGGATAAATAATATCATGAGAGACTGCAGGAATTGAAAGTGTATGTAAGGCTAAAAAAAACAAAAACTTTTTTTTAGTACTGAATTAAAAGATAACAATGGGGTAACCTTTTTATCCCATAGTTCTCTTATGGGTCACAGGAGGACATATACTAACCTCCTCCCGTGACCCAAAACTCAGTATATAGTGGGCTATTGCCCGCTATATACTGAAAGAGCCGCAGCCGGGACGGATCTCGACAATACGGTCAAGATCCACCCAACTGGCTGATTGACAGCGGGCTCTGCCTATGTAGAGGCAGAGCCCACTGTGTCCATCCCCCTCCCCCATCCGTTCCTCCAGTCAGCACTGGAGGATCGGAGAGGGGAGGGGGGAATCCCTGCGGGGAGTGGTGACTGACAGTCACCACTCTCTGCAGGGAGATGATCGGAAAGTGAGTGAGCGACGGTATGTTTTCGCTCACTTCCCGATCTATAGAGCTGACGTGTGACAATTCCAATGTTTCATGTCGGCTTTAACAATGAGGATGAGTGATTTTCACTCACCTCATAGTTCTTCTTTAAGTCAGGAACCTGACGACACAACACTGTGTCATGGCGTCACCTCACGCCCGCACAATGATGGCACGATGGGGTGTCACCCGGTCTAGAGACCGGGTGACACCTGGCCTTGGGATGCCCCTGCCTGCCACTCCTATTTTACAAGGCTTTGAGCCATAACACAGCATAAACCAAAGCCCAATTTAGTCAGCTTTGGGCAGGAGCCGTGCTAAGTGCAGTTTTCAAGACCCAAGACAATCAGTCGATTGAGTCTGGAAACTGGTTCTCTACGCTATAGAAACTCATTGTTGGTCAATAAGTGCTGTTGTCCAGACACCTCATCGTCTCAGGACAGCACACTCACCACTGGAAGTGTCTGGCCACAGCAGAGGCATCAATAATGGATGTGAGCCTTAGTTGAAGCTGACTAATGGTAACACACTTTGAAGGTTCCGTCTGCAGTGTATCCTGTCCTACAGGTTTAAATCGGCTGAGTGTGGCAATTAGTGTGCAGATAAGTGGAACGGCAAAGCTGTTTGCACAGGAGAGGGCACAGCATTTGGAGAGGCAGTTTGCTGTTTATCTCCATTACCCATTTCGCAGAATTAGGTCTCTTTCCTCATTCTCCGCTGGGTGACTTGCCCTCGGGTCTATAAAGACGTTGTCTAATGTCTCAAATGTAAATGCGTGGCCTAGTCACAGGAGCGAGACCGGTGCGGGAGGGGATTGTCTTGACTTCGGTGCTCGATTAACCAAAGTGCAAGATTCAGCTTCTATGGAATGTGTGAGCAAGCCCCTTCATTCTCCATAAGTAGCATGCTTGTGCATATTTTACCTGCAATAATAAACTGACCGTAGGTGAGAAAGTTGCACTTGGCTTCCTCTAGAATCACAAAAACTAAAAAGCTGAATGAAGTCATCAGGTAGGAAAACAGCTCAGAGAATAGGTTGTAAAGAGCAAAAGCAGCCTATCGACTATAGCGTCTGTTCTCTAAAGCTGGTTATATACTGGTAGACTTTCATACAAACTTTCATATGGAAAAAACTTGATAATGCCATCAGGGACTTGGTGAAAGTCGTTGAAAATGTAAGTTGCTATTAAAGTGACACTAAACTCAGGAGTTCAATCCTAAAAATGCATTAAGGTACCCGAACTATTAACAAAAATTTATCGTATTTGTGTATCTCTCAATTGTAGATCCTCAAATCATCTCTGAATTGGTGCTGACGCTGTTCTTCCTTCTGGGGGGTGGCTACTTTTGTTCCCCATGGTCCCTGTGTGTGTTGTAAAGTAGCCACCACTCCAAGCTCACTCCTGTGATGGACTACAAGTAAACAAAACTTGAGATTGTAGTCCATCACAGGAGCAAGCTTGGAGCGGTGATTACTTTACAACACACACAGGGACGCTGGAGAACAAAAGTAGCCACTCTCCGGAATGTGTCAGCACCAATTCAGAGAGGATTTGAGGAGTTTAAAGTAGCCCTGTCCTGTTTCTGTTATCTAGGGATCTGCTTAGGTTTGGCCCGAAGCCGAACCCATGCAAACCCGGGGATGGGATGTTGGGGACATAATTGGCCTTTTATGGCCACATATTGACCTAATATGGCCATGTGGCCAACACAAGCTGTTTGCAGTTCACCAAACAGGTGAATGATTTGGCGAGTTCGTACACCCTCCGAGCCTTTTTGGTTGGCCATTCTTGGTTGGCTGGTGGCTGAGCCGCACAGTGTCATTGGTCTCTAGGACACAGATGAAAATGGGTTGGGTTTGCTTGGACAATCACCAAACTCAGTTTTCTGGCTGGGTTCAATTCACTTGGATGGATTTCTGGTTGGGTTCAGAGACTTCTAAGCAAACTGAACCCCGTCATATTCGCTCATTGATAGTCAACACTTACATTTGGAAAGCAGTGATGTCACATGCCTAATCTGGAAAGCATTATAGGAAGAACAATTGTTAAATCGCTCAGGTTTTAAAAACCACACAAAAAAAACATCATCTTGTTTAACACTGCAACATTTGTTATAAGAAATACATCAAATCAAATAAAATGGTCTACCCGTTATCTCCTAGTTTGGTAATCCTTTTAGAATTACATGAGCTGTGTTTTTGGATCATTGCATAGTCCAAATCTAGAACTTCTTGGTTGCTTTAGAGCATTTTTATATTTTTTTTTATCTAACGGTAGACAACAGCTTTCATCTAGTACACAGTTGCGCATTGGAGTGATATGTTCATTTGCGGATCATCTTAATCCTTTAAAAGGAGGATTTTGAATTATGGAAAGTGAAAGGATTATGGAAAGTGAAAGCATGTTGTATATGGTTCGTGAACAACTGTCTCTTTTACAGTGAAACCCAATTCATTTTTTTCTTTCATAACCACGCATAAATGTAGAATGCCGTAATTCACCTAAAGCTGGCCATACACCCAGGGCCGGATTTACTCTCTCTGCTGCAAGGCCAGGTTCCTCAATGCATCCCCCCCAGTGATCTCGGCTTCATCGCCGAGATCACTTGTGCAAAACTGGGCATCGAAAGATAAGAATTCCACACCCTTGCTGCCCCCCTACTCTCAGCTGCCCAGAGGCCTTGGTTGGCCTTGTGGGAAATCCAGCCCTGCATACACCTTAACGTTTTACAAAATACAAGGCATTTTGTGAATGGACAAAGCACAGCCTGCATGAGCATTGCACCCACGATTGCGGTCACAATGCTTTACAGGCTCCACTGTAAAAAATTTATTTTGCTCTCCCCAATGAGGACACAGATAATGTTAAAAACCTGACGGTGTTCTTAAGGCCTCATGCACACATGGCTAGAATCTGCAGCTGAGGATCCCTGACACAAGAACCTGAGGATTACTGGGGCAAAAATCCCAGGTGGTTCCGTACATATGCATCTGTCTATGGCTGTCTGCATGCAATCATACATGGAATGATTACCTGCAGTTCCCTATAGATGATTGACCATGAACAATCTGTCTGTGTACAGGGACAATCACACAGATTGCTGTGAACAGATGCTGTCCACAAACCTTCCGCTTCTGCCCCTGGTGAGACCTGGTGAAACCTTCCGCATCTACCCCTGGCGACCTGGTGTAGACATTGAGTCAATGTGGGCAAATATAAGTATAATAGGTTAGTAAGTAAAACAATGATAAAAATAAAGTAGCTCAGAAGTAAAAAATAATGACTTCATTATATTGTATGATTATATTATATAGGTTATATGAATTATAAAAAATACCTGAGGCAAAAAAAATTCTCCATACATTATGAGGGAGTTCTGGGAACCTTTTTTCTTCCCATAATATTTATAAACCAGAAGAATGACATGTGTGAAACTAATTAAATCTCTGTGACATGCAGCGGGGAAAATGGATCCATCACAAGCCGTTTGTATAACATCTTTGTTTGTACAAGCGCAGTGACTAATGACAGAAAAAAAAAATCCCAACTCCACCATTAGAATGCCTCCAGTCTTCTTTTAAGAGCTGAAAGGTAACTGCCGCCTTTAAGCTAAACTACACAGGAGGAACCGACTTGGCAATGTGCTGGCTTGAGGATAGTGTTCCACTTGGAGGAACGCAAAGCTGTTTAATATAAAGGAAAGAAATGGGAACGTCTTTTAGACAAACATCATATATTTAATCTCGGGAACGAAACCACATATCACCGTCAAATCGTTCCACCGCGGCAGCTCCTAAATTGAAGCTGCAAAAAAGTGAACTGTGAAAATATTTCAGCAGTCACTTACAGTATATTTTATTAATTAAAAACCTACTTTTTGTATCTGCTCCTTATTTCCCCGGCCGCTCTTTTCCAACTAATAATACTGTAGGTTTTGGCCCCGTGCGTGGAAGGACGTGCCAGGCAAAACAAGACGGATCGTCGGTTTGGGGAAGATCTCCGGGAGCTTGCTTTGTGTTGAGAAGCGAAAACTTTGCAGGTTGAATTTGTCTTTTTTTCTTTTTAATGCCGACGGGTTTTGGGTTTTGAAGTGGGATTGGAGGTCTGGATAGTTTGCTGTCGCAGTCAGGCTTTAAGTAATGAATAAAGTAATTTTTTCCTCGAGGGTTTTGGCAAGTGAGCCAGTCTCACATCAACAAACGTTTTAGAATCGTGGACTTCACAATGAGCAGAATTCTTAAAGGGAGAGGGAAAGTTCCACTTTCACTCTCCCTTTAATTTAATATAATTGTTAACCAAGCCCTTCAGTAATGTCTTCTTATGAATAAATGGCCCTTTCCTTTTTATTCTGCTGTGAGACTATATTTTCCTATATCTGACCAGGACAACCTAAGGGTCACCTATACACTGTGTGCACAATGCCTCAAAGAATCCCATTTCCTGCTCATGTGATTGGCTTAGAGATTACCCTTGAAGCCTACACACAGCTTAAAGTGAAATACAGGCATCCCCTGCAATGTTTTTGATGAGAGTGTTTCAAAGTATACTTCTGACTGAATGAATACCAGGGCTGCCCTTTTCTTACTACCAAACTGAGGGTGATCAGGTGGTGATAATGAACCTATAGCCTTCATAATCCCTGCCTCTTTGCAGTTAGTTTAAGAACGCCAGGGCCATCCCTATAGTGAGGCGGTTGCTTTAGGCAGAATCCTTTGGGTCACATGGGGGGGCAGCAGATGTGCTTGCTGCCCCCTTTCTGGCCAGAGCATCCCAGGTTGCTAAGAGCTCTTCGCTTTTTACCTCAGAAGGAATGATGGGTCATTGATACTTTTGTTCCCCTGAGCTTCTTTGCTGCAAGCTGGCACCAGGCCATGGCCCTCAAGATTGCCCCACCACGGGGGGGGGAGCAGCAGTCCAGGCTGAGGTTGAGGCAGATAGCTGGCAAGAGAGTAACAGGAACAGGCAGAATCAGCAAAAAGGGGCAGGAGACCCAAGCATAGACAGGCAATCCAGGTCATACACAAGCAAAGCAGGAACAACAGTAATCTCAAGCACAGGGTAGCTGGCAAGAAGTCACAATACCAACTACCATGAAGAAAGTAACTTAAATGCCCACCATGGCTTTTCGGGCCAAGTCATGCTACTTGATACTAATGGTCCCCTGAGCTTCTTTGCTGCACGCTGACACCAGGTTATGGCCCTCAGTATTGCCTCACCACGGGATGGCAGCATTTCAGGCTGAGGTTTAGGCACACAGCAGGCAAGAATATAACAGGAGCAGGCAATAGGGGAAACAAGACTAGAGTGGAGTCAGGCAATCCAGGTTGGCAACAGGAAAAGCAGAAACAACAGTAATCTCAGGCTACAGAGTAGCTGGCAAGAAGCCACAACACCAACCACCATGAGGAAAGAAGCTTAAATACCCTCCATGGCCTGCAGACAAGCCCAGCATTAGAGACGCACACCACTGCAAGGCAACACATGTGCCAACACGCAAATGCTCATTACTGTGTGACCCACCATAGCCAACAGGCCACAAACTGGTGCACACACAATGGGTATGACGGGCCGTGCCCTGGCTGTACAGATTGGACTATGGAGGTACTGTAACAGCAGCCTTTTTTTGCACATACACCAAGGAAAGGAAGCCCTGTGTAATCTCCAAGTCACTCTGGTTGGTCAAAGGGGTTTGGACCACTCTGGGTGGTCAAAGGGCTTTGAACTGTTTACCCAACCTCATGTGACATTGCTGGGCCAATCACCAAGCACCAGCACTGTCACTCGTTAGGAAGGGGAGTGAGTCACCTGATCCTACACACCCTGAAGTACTAGTTTCTAGAGAATTGATTGGCTGAATATTTGTTTGGCCCTCAAGAGGACTATCTCCTTAGTGAATACGTTGATGACAGGTACACTTTTAGTCTCACGCCGTAAAGCTATTCATAATACCAAGTGCTGTAAACCATAGCAAACCTTCAGATTTCAGTCAACTCAGCGAAAGACAAATTTTGATTGGTAGCTGTGTGCTCCGACACTTTACCTGCTTGATGAGAATTCTCTGAAAAGTCCAACTGCACATTAGATGAGTAATTTGGAAACTTTTCAGAATCCGCTTCCCAACACTTAACTAATTTGGTCGGCATCCAAAATGGATTCCGTGACAGTTTAAAAGCAAAGAACCTCTTGCGACCCCGTTGGATGATTTGTTAATGGTTTGCAAATGACTAATTCACCTTTGCTTTTCTTTAGGAGTCGGATGATGTGCTCGTTCATTGAGACATGGTATAATTTCTCAACATGTCATAACATAGGCTGGCATCGTGACCAGAAAGCCCAAGCTAACCTTTTCTTATTGCATTTTTAACTTGTAACACATTTGCTGTTCTTCATTTCCTTAGGTACATTTAATTACTTTTCCCTCCCAGTTTTATGATTCTTCATTTTGATGTGACCTTATAGCCGTTCCCATTTTTTTTTTCAAATTTCCTGGTTAATGTGGGTATGCTTTAAGCACATGAGATCTTAAAGTGAAACTAAAATTGAAAAGCGTATTGCTAGGGACAAAACCTTTTGGTATTATTTTGCCAGAAAAAAAAAATGATGTTCCTTTTTTTTTTTGGTGGGCACTTTATGCGGGACATGCAAAGTACAATGCACACTCTGAGGCTGGGTTCACACCTGCGTGATCCGTGACTGCACGGGAATCGTGCACGAAACCACGCGGATTGTCGAGCGGTCACGGAGTCGCCCACCACAGGCGTTTTTTTAGCTATTATCGCGCGGATGTAACCCCATTGAAATCAATAGGGCCATGCAGCAAGCGTTGTGTGCACCCTCACACGGCCAAAGCACGTGCCTCCTGGAATCGCTCAGATCTGAACCTTGCCTCAGTCTCTCGATCCAGAGAATGGAGCCAGTTACTGAACAATGTAAATCCAGCAAAAATCATCAGACGAAGGTGCAGAAGAAGGAGCCGGAGGAGAGCTACCTACACTTAGGTTTAAATGGAGTGGAGTTTAGCTTTAAATGAAAAACTGTCATGACTGGAGTATTCCTTTAAACCCCTCCCAAGATAGCACTAAAATTACGGAGAACTGCAGCAGTATCATCATATAAGGCAAGTGTAGGCAACCTTGGCACTCGAGCTGCGGTGAGACTACAACTCCTACCATGCCTCTGCCTCTGGGAGTCATGACTGTTGCTGTCAGTCATGCAATGCCTCATGGAACCTGTAGTTCCACCACAGTTGGAATGCCAAGGTTGCCCACCCTGGAATAAGGCATTAAAATGCTGAAAGTCTGAATAAATATCTAAATGAAAAGTACAGACGAATCTGTGATATTTTCATATATATATAATTTGTGAAATGAAAAAGCAGCGTTTGGCTTTAAATACCCGTCCATCTGCATTAACAGCAGTATGCCCGAGCTTGCCGAAATGACTGCAGATAGGTGTAAAAAGGCATTTTCAAAGTGTCGTGACATTTCATATTAGAGGCTTCTAATGCATTCGTAGTTTATGTCTAATGCACTTCTCAGGAGGAGGCGACAACATTACCCACTGCGGCTGCTGGAGAAGAAAAAAAGACTTTCGCTGCCTAATCTCTTGACTACAGGAAGGAGAGGTGGATGTCCTGTAGAAATAAATTAACTTACATAGAAAATAAGACTTGTTGATGAAAGTCACAATAGAATTTTTCAGGAAACTTAGCGGCTGATTGACACAGTGGCGGAACTACCGCCAGTGCGGCCGGTACAAAAGGGTTATTAAACCCTCCGGCTGTTTTGACTATATAAGGCTAGCAAGCAGTAGATATATGCAAAAAGTTGAAACAAAAAACGCTTTAACAGCGGTTTAAACTTACCCCGTCTTTGCCACGCACTCCTGTCTGAAAACCCGAAATTGCTCGGGCGGCCGCAAAGTATCTTGGGGAGGCAGCAGTGCTCTTGGTACTGCTTTTATCAGCAGGCGATTGCTGTGTAACTTACAATCGATCTGGTGTCTGAATAGCCGCCGGATCGTTTGTACCGTGTGGTACCCCCGCAGCGGCCACTTGGTCGGTGGGTCTCCCCGCAATGATCAGAGAGAGATTCAGGCGCTTCCAGCCGCTGATCACTGGACGCGGAAGTGCTGTGTATTACATCACTTCTGGTGTCACTGTACACAGTCTCCGGCTCTTAGAGCCTGGACAAGAAGCTGGGATAGCAGATCTCGGCTTTACTCAGCTTGTTTGGGGTCCCTAGGTGACATTAGGGGTCTAAAAGACCCCTGATGCCTCCATAAAGAGGACCTGTCACACCCTATCTGCTATTACACAGGGTGCGTGTTAGTCCCCTATGTAATACCAATAGGGTTAGTGTACAAAAAAAAAAAGTGTTGAAAAATGAAAGTAACATAAAAAAATTAAAAAATGGGGAAAAAAATTTTTAGGTTCCCCGCCCCCCAGATACACACGCGTCGGAGCACCTACCTGTGCAAAACGACAATTGTGCTGCACATGTTACATATTGCCTCAAACGTCGCAGTGAGAGCAATAATGCAATTTTTCTGCTGATACAGCAATGCATCCCTGCTTTCTTTCCTCCCTGCTGGGCTGCTGGGCGCTGCTCTGTGTCCCAGCGGGAAGGATAGAAAGTGAAAACCGGCCAAGCGCTGCGGGAGGAGAGCTCTGTGTTTGTGTGTGGTTTTTTTTTTTTGGGGGGGGGGCAAAAAAAATCTTACCCCAGGGCCCTTCGTTCCTTAGGTCCGCCACTAGATTGACACGTTTACTGAATACCAAAGTTAAAACAGCCATATACAGTGTATAACATGCCTAAAGTAAACATGTGATGTGCTTGGCCCATGCAGGGTCCCCCCAACTACACATATGAACCTCTCCTTCACTCCTCTGCCACTCCGTTCAGCCATCCAGAGCCCTGTGAAAAGCTGACCATACACTGTTCCATTTTTTTCCTTCAACCCACTGGGAAAACAATAGAACTGATTCCTCCATCAACGCTTACGAGCGTTGATCGAGGAATCCCCTGCTGTCTTTATTGTATTCTGACAGAGGCCTCTGGCTGATTGGCTGCTGGCTCTGTTCGTATAAAGATTTTCCGACTGGCGCCTTCAATCAGCTGATCAAGAGATGCCGGCTGAGAGGGTGCTGACAGTGGCACCCACAGTGGCGGCTGAAACTCGCACAGTGTATGGCCATATTAAGCTTCAAGTCACTCCAGTTAGAAGGTGGGGAACTCTACCCACCAACACATTTCACGGTTATGGGCCAATCATCAAACACCAGTGTTATTACATGTAGCCATATGAGAAGAAGATGAGTGAACCACATGCTCCTTCATACCCAAAAATACCGGGTACTTTATGTGTTATCGCTACCGGAGACTTGTCGGGAAGGAAAGGGAGTAATACTGCTAATAAAAGATGTACATACAAAAAAGAAAGTAAATACCTTTCCTGCTGCCCGCACTGTCAGAAGTCACTCTGATGAAAAGAAATTGCCACCTATCTCAATCTGGAGAACATCCAGTGCAAGAGCGCCTTCTCTTGCATTGTTGATCCTGCCAGAAATCCAGCATCCTAGTAACTTCCTGTGTGCTAAACTGAAATCACAATAAATGAAATCATCTTTTCCAGATATCTTCTACTACAGAACACCACTTTAGGTAATGCAGATGGTGGGGATATGTGCAGTCATGTGCCTAGAGTGACAACGCTGCTGCTCCATATATACAGTGCAATGAATGAGTGTTGTACCCCCCATCTTCTGCGTTGCAGAGCAACAACACCTTCTTGTGAAATATGGACTGCTCTGCGTACCCCAGGATCTCGCTGGAAGAGGGGACACTAAAATTTTCTTTGTTTGTGATTATTTTTCACGTTAATTTAACTTCAAAGCTATTACTATACCGTCTTGGGGCATTCTTTTTGCTTTCACTACTTATATCTACTGATCACGCTAATGTACTTGAAGCTGTAGAGTGATACATTTTTAGCAGATGTTCCTGGAGACCTGAAAATTATTTCAAGGGTTCCCCTGGGGTAAAAAGCTTAAAGTGATACTAAACTCAGGAGTTAAACCTTAAAAATACATTCCAGTACCTTAACTATTCACAAAAAAGACAGGCCCGGAGATAATGAGCGGAAGGGCTGCATGACTGGGGGAAGGAATGGTCCCTGTAGAAGGAGTTAAATAAAATGGGTATCAGTTGATCTTACCTGATTGCCGGTTGGAGTCATTCTGAGCGTTCTCTCCGGAAAATCGATGGAGGAGCAGGTTGTCCTGCCCGCCTGCCCTCCCCTAATTTTTTGCAGTTGGTGGCAGTTGGAATGGTTATTTATGTCACAGCAGCTTGGTGGGTTAAGATGTCTTTGGGGGTCTAGAAATGTGAGTCGGTTACAACATGGGGGCCATCAGCTGGTATGGTGCTCCCTCCCTTTGATGGTGTCGGTAGTTGTTGGGGGCCTGGCCCCTTGGTACTTGGGAAGCAGTATCTGTCCTCGAGCTGGTGGGGGTGCTGCTGCGGACATAGGAGCGGTTTTAGTATATTGGCTAATGGGCACCCAAAGGCCCCTTCTCGGATGCAACAGTCATTCAGATTATTTATTTGTATGTTATTTTGGTTATTATGTTTGGTAACTGTTCATTTTTGGTATGGTTAATAAAGAAGGAAGGACAGTGTCAGCACCAATTCAGAGATGATTTGATGGTCTACAGTCAAGTGATACACAAATAAGGTCCAGTAATTTTAATAGGATACTTGAACTTTTAATATCTAGCTCCTGAGTTCAAGAAAGGCTGATCTAGACAAAATCCAGACTAAAGTATCAGACTACATTTCATGGACCAGATGGTGGAGACTCCTACCAGAAAAAATGCCATCTTAGATCTAATTGTCACTAATAATGCAGAGTTAATCGAGGATATTGTAATTGGGGAGTCATTGGGTAATAGTGATCACAATGTGATTACTTTTAATATTGAACACAGAAAAGGGAAGTGTACTGGAAGGACTAGAACCCTAAACTTCAGAAGGGCCAACTTTGAGAAGCTGCGCAACCTAGTGGGGGAAATAAAATGGGAAAACTTATTTCAAAACCTAAACACAGACCAGATGTGGGATTGTTTTAAAAACACAGTACATACTGCTACTTCAAAGTGTATACCTTTAGG
>NW_017306379.1:843796-857878 GCF_000935625.1 Nanorana parkeri
TTGGTTCGACCTCATCTGGAGTACGCGGTCCAGTTCTGGTCACCAGTACTAAGAAAAGATGTCCTTGAGTTGGAAAAAGTCCAGCGAAGGGCAACCAAACTAATTAGGGGTATGGAGGACCAGAGCTACGAGACGAGGCTACTAAATTTAAACATGTTCACATTAGAGGTGAGGAGATTAAGGGGGGATATGATTTCCATGTACAAAATGTTTAATGGTGGTAGCAACATTAGCGATAAACTGTTTAAAATTAACTCCGTTACAAAAACTAGAGGCCATCACCTAAAATTGATGGAAAAAAAATTCCAGCACAAGGGGCGAAGGGGGTTCTTCACAGTAAGATCAGTTAGGGTCTGGAACTCACTGCCACAGGCGGTGATTTCAGCAAATAATGTGGAATTGTTCAAGAAACTTTTGGACGATTTCTTAAGGGACCGTAATATACAGGGGTACGGGTACTCCTATAATGAGATCCTAATAGGTTGGACTTGATGGACTAATGTCTTTATTCAACCTCAAATACTATGTAACTATGTAACTATGTAACTACAAATGGACTAAATGAACTAACTCACTGTATATTTATATGATGTGTAGAAAGTTCTTACATTCAGGAACGGAACGTTATAAAAATCATTTGCATGCAGCAACAAGAAAATTATTGTGAAATCAATATGTTAATTAGAAGCAGATTTTCTTTTATATTTAATTTGTATTAGGGAGGAATAAAAAGAAAAAGTTTTGTCAAATTTGCATAAATTCCAGTAACTCTCACCTTATGAATCACCGTACTGCTGAGCTAATGTGTTAGCCAACATTTTATGAGAAGTCAAATCAGCGGAGTTCACATAGAATCTTTATTTCTCATTGTATTTCCATAGGCAAATGTTAAAGGGCTTGTAAGTTTGTAGCACAAGATAGCTCACTTTAAAGTGTATCTGTAGGCCAACTTTTGAAGTTTTTGTTTTCGAGTTCTCATTAGAGGATACAGCAGTGACGGGAAGATCAACAGTAGGAACCTGTAAGAGTTTGCAAGGGGCCCAGTAGACTGAAACTTCCAAAGGTGTCAATTTCCATACAAATGTCTAAAATAGGCCATACACATCCCCCTGCCCATCACTGGTTGACAGGAGCTGAGCGGGATGTCGGCGGGGAGTCTTGTGCCTGGGTGGCAGGCCGGACTCAAGACACTAAGTGTCAATACCAGCACTTTAATTTTTTTTGATAGATGAGGCTGCTGAGGTGCCCAGCAAGCATGGGACTTCAGGCAGCCGCACCTGCCTGAAGCAGCATCCTACTGTGAGCCAGGTGTAAAAAGATACCGACCCGCTCATCTTCTCCTCCATCTTCCTGACACCAAGCTGCGTGTTTCTGGACCCCTGGTGAGACACCTCACAGCCCACACAGCACTTTTGCAAGCCTGCATAGCCCACCTGAGACCTCACACAGCCACCTGAGAATCTGCATAGCCCATCTGCGAGTCCACAAAGCCCACCTGAGAGTGCACAGAACACCTGAGAGCCTGCACAGCCCACCTGAGAGCCGGTAGAGTCCACCTGAGAACCAGTGGAGTCCACCTGAGAACCTGCATAGCCCTGAGACCCTGGAGCCATCAGAGTGCCACCCCGGAACAACAGAGTATGTAGCTTCATATTATTTAGTATTTCTATATATTGTATTGCTGGGATTTGTAGTCCTCTACAGCCAGTCTCCTTACTCCCTCCCCTGGCTGCCTCTCCTCGCTCTCTCCTCTAAAAAAGTGTATTTGTTATGTTTGAAGTGTATTTTTGCTCCATATGGGTGACTCTAAAACAGCTGTAGGCTGAATAAGTGTGTGTGTGTATTATAAGCCATCAATTGTCAGAGCTGAAGGCGATAAAAAAATCATTTTCCTGGTCCCACCCACCATCATTAAGAACTAAACCCTGTGTTTTGTAATACTAAAGATGACGCCATGTTTTAAGAAGACAACACTGCCCATAGGGAATAATAATTTACTGAAAAATGCATAAAACAAATAGTGAAAAGATCTCTGATTCAGAATGACAGCGAATCAATAAACAGATGAAGAAAAAAGTCGTAGAAGTCACGTCGAGGTGTTAGAAAGATGCCGCGATGCGTAATTCTGACAGTCATGAGATATAGTTCTGGTTATTTTATGACAGATGTCATAGACAGTATGAAGGAGAAAGAAAAACAATAATGGACAAAGTTCTCAGCTTTGTTAAATGAAAGTTGAGGGCACTTAAGGGGTATATCCCAACCACAGGCCAAACAGGCCTCAGGGTAGAACCATCTTAAGAGGTTGCTTCTCGGGTCTTTGGGTCATTTGTAGAAAAACGGTAAAACCCTCTGGGAATTCCGTCGTTCTAAACTTTGTGATCTAAGATACATTGGAGAAAACATGATAAGACATTTGTTCTCTCCATTCAATTTTTCAAATCTAAAGTGAACATGTTCTAATGGTCAGGTCTCTGAAGGCCCATATATTGAATTTTTTTTGCTGTTCTAGCAAATACGATGCAGTTAAGTTCATGGGATGATTTGTGCAAGTGGGAAAATAAGGCATACTTTTCAAATTCATGCATAAATGTTTTATGACAGTCTTAAACAAAAGTCTGCAATTTTGTAAGAAAATCTTTTATTCCTCTTTCAGACAAAGAAGATCTTTAATGACACATTTTAGGGACATAAATATTTTTTCATAAATGTGCTATTCAAGGTTTTTTTTTTTTTTGCAATTGTGATTTTCCATCTTAAAGGACAACTATGAGGTGAGTGATTTTCACCCAACCTCATAGTTCGAGCTGACGTGTGACAATGAAACTGTCACACGTCAGCTCGATAGAGTGGGAAGTGAGCAAACACATACTGTCGCTCACTCACTTCTCGATCATGTCACTGCAGAGAGCCGTGACTGTTACTCGCGGCTCCCTGCAGGGATTCCCCCATCCCCGCTCCGATCCTTCAGCGCTGACTGGCGCAACGGACGAAGGAGGGGGGGGGGGGGGTACAGCTGGCTCTGCCTCTAGATAGGCAGAGCCAGCTGTCACTCACGCAGCTGGGTGGATCTCGACAGTATTGTTGGTATCCGTCCCGGCTGTGGTGGTCTCAGTATACCGCGAGCTGTAATTTGGTAAGAAAAAAGAAAGAAAAGAGAAAAAGAAGAAAGAATACTGAGCTTTGGGTCACGGGAGGACGCAGTTTATGTCCTCCCTTGACCCTCAGGAGAACTATGGAAAAAAACACTTACCTCATAGTTCTCCTTTAAGAAATAAATGGTACAAAATCTTATGTTTAACAATTACTAAATATGCAATTTTTTCCCAACAAAATATATCAATTAACATTGTTAACAATGCAGAGAAAATACCTACTATTGTCTTAAAGTTGAGTCCTTAGTGGCTGGAGCATAGACTCAGGCTGCATTATGTGCCTAGACTCTAAGTGCAAGCCTATGACCAGTGCCATCCAACTAGCCCCTGAGGTTCTGGCATTTGGCAGTTGAGTGACAGGAGGTAGGACTTTCCCTTAGGCAGGGTTGGGGTTTACTTTCAAAGCATCTAATTGGTCACTTGAGCTATCTCTGCCTATACATATTGAGACCCTATATCTATATGCCCTAGACCCTATATCTATGGGGGGCAGTCAGATATGACCTTGCCAATAGGGAAACATATCAGCTCTGGCAGTATTTATTTATTGCAGGTATTTTCATAGCGCCGACAATTCCACTTTACAAGTATCAGCTTAAGCTGCTTAATTCCATCCCACTGTGCTATGCAATGACAGGAACCTTTTTGCACCGGCGTGAGAGTTTTTCATTGACACCATATAAAGAGCATAAATAAAGTAGCCCTAAAGTGTATCTGAACCAAACAATTGAAAGTTAAGTTGCTGCAGCTCCTTAGATGTGCTGGCTGCATTAGTTTTCTTTTTTGTGTTTTTTTTTCTCTATCTTTACCTGCTGATACAGCCATTAACAAACTTCCTGTTCTAGGGTGACAATGCTCACTCACTGAACTGTATCCATGGAGCAGCAGTACTGTCATCCTAGGACAAATAGAGTGTTAGGACTACAGAAATATTCCCCCTTCTCCATAGACCGCAAAGAGAACTGGTAACATTATTTGAGATTTTAGGTTCAGTGTTCATTATCAGCTCACTACAGGAAGTCAATAACTAACTGTATTACTGGCATGATTAACAGGCATTTTTCCCACAAATTTTCTCTCCCATCCCTCTGGTCTTATGTACTGTTAAGCTCATACAAAGCCAGAAGATAGCTGTCAGTACTGGCCCAATCAGCAGCATCTGGAGCATTTCCCACCCCGCAGCTGCATGTAAGCAATACTGGTGACATCATTGACCTTATCAAGTATGTGGCCATATAAGGTCAATGATGTCCCACCAGCATTCCACCCCATTGTTTACGTGCAGCTGCAAGGCAGGGAATACCCTGGTCGCAGCTGATTGGGTGTGCACTGATGCCTAATAAAATTCTGAGCTTCTCTCCGCAATCATCATTATGTAAAGCACGTGTACTTAAAATCATGTAATAAAATATCAATACATTGGGTCACATAAGGTCATTGATGTCTCACCGGCTTTCCACGCCTTTGTTTACGTGCAACTGTGGGGGGGAGGGGGGCGGGGAATTCCCCGCCTGCAGCTGATGTGTGCACTGATGCCTAATAAAATTCTGAGCTTCTAGCCGCCATCATCATTTAAAGCACATGTACTTATAATCATGCAATAAAATATCAATAGATTGGGTCAAATAAAATCAGTGATGTTCCACCAGCGTTCCGCCCTTTGTTTACGTGCAGCTGCAGGGTGGGGAATTCTCTGGTTGCAGTTGATTGGACCGGCACTGACATCTTCCTTCCAGCTGTAAATGAGTTCAGGTTCAATCTGAACCTGGCTAATCCCTAGTCTTAAGGTGGCCATACACTGTACAACCATCGCAAGACCTTAGTCTTGCGATGGTTGTAAAGAGATTAAAAAAACGTACGATCTGCCTATCTTGGACAGGCAGATCGCACTCTCGATCATCGCAAGCCCGCCCCCCTGAGGGGCGGGCTTCCGATGACCGCAATGCTGAACGGGCAGTGTGCGCGTGCGCACACCGGCCCGTTCGGCATTTGTCTTCCGAGCACCGTTCTAACCAGCCGAGAATCGTACGATTCCCGGCTGGTTTTCGAACATGCTGGTTCGACGGAAGACGTGCGACCGCACAGTAGAAACGGTCACACGTCTCCATTCACACTGATCGATTCTCGTTTGATCGCGGGATTTCCCGCGATTCTCGTACGAGAATCGAGCAGTGTATGGGCACCTTTAAACCATAATGAACTTTTATTTGAGGAAATGATCCATTGGATCCATAGGAATGTACTGATATTGTATTACATAATTATAGATACACATATTTAGATGATTTTGGTAGCCAGAAGCTCAGAATTTATTTTTCTCTGATCTTATAAGCTTAAATCTGGTTGCTATGGGCACCTTGTACTTCGATACTGCTTGTGTCACTGCCATTTTAAGTATACAGTAAAATATAAGCATTGTTTTCTCCTCGCTGGCTGCACAATATCTCGGTAACCTTGTTGCCTTTATACAGCAGGCACACTTTCTCCCCCAATGCAAGCAAATTTGTCAACCTGCAAATGGGATATTGTTATGTCTCCAAATGAATTAACTTATATGCAGAAATCCAGGTGAAGCCTATTTCCCGCAATGTATTTTCTTGCACGGGGAATCCAGTGGGAGTTAAGTGTTAATAAGCAAATACCCTACAAGTCGAAAAACTTAATAACTTGACTCAATAGCTACTGTAATTTTACACCGGGCTCTTTCTGCAAGTTAAAGTCTACTCATAAATAAGACAGTGCGCTCACAGCTAGAAGGAGTCGTTTGGTCTGGTCACCGGAGCTCATTCTTAACAGCGAAGAAGGCCAGAGGAACTTTCCATAGCAGCCAGATCCAGCAGACATACTGCTTGGGAGCACAGGAAAATAAATTGTAGTGTCTGATTAGTCGTTGTGAGCAGCGCCATTTTTTTTTCTTTCTTTTACCAAAAGAACAGTTGATGGATTGGAAATGGTTGGCAGCACAGGATGTTTAGTCATCAGCAACTGTAATGAGGCATCCCAAGGCTGTTGCCTTAGGTGGCATTTTGTGGGTCATGTGGGGGGGCAGCAAGCAGAGCAGCATGGCCCTGGTGGTAGCATTGTGCCTGCTGTCCCCTTTCTGGCCAGGGCATTCCAGGTTGCTAAGAGCCGGGCAGGGAGATGTGTAAGGGCCATACACAGCTCCCAGCCCAGCTCTTAGGAATATGGGATGGTCAGGCTGGTGTGAAACCCGTGGCACACTGCACGCAAAGCCGTGCAAAGCGAAGCAAAGCTGTCAGGCACGGAGCTTCGCGTGCAGTGTGTGAGCTGAGTGCAGGCAGATGAATGACAGCACCTTCAGCCAATCGGCTCACATGTAACAACCGGCTGGACTTCGCATCCTGACGTGCGAGTTTATACACGTGAGCCTATTGGCTGAAGATTAAATTTTTCATCTCGGCACGCTCAGCTATGCGAGCTCTTGCAAGCTGAAGTGCCAGAGAGAGAATTGCATGACAAACTGCATGTGAAGGCAGCGCACCACCGCTCTGCTCCACCGAGCCTTACCGCTCAGCTCACCGGCCAGAACATCCCATGTTGCTCCATTTTAAAAGAAAATTCCTCATATCTTATGCAGAAGAATGGATCTGAATTAGACGTGATGACGTCAGTGGGGCTTAGGCTGCTGCAGGGACCAGTCTAGCAGCCAGGCGGGATTAAGGATCAAGTTAGCATATTTTCTTTTTTTCTATGCCAAGCAGTTAACCCTTGCAGTATGGGAATAGCTCCATTGTAAGGGTTAACTTTCAAAAATCCTTGCATTCCACTTCAACCACTTCAGGTGGGTTCACGTATACAATATGTACGTCCTCCCCCTGAGGCGGTTATACCAAGAATACAGCTGCGATGGCTGTTCAGGTACAAGCGATCCAGTGGCTATACAGCTGGCCAAACAGCATGGAGTCGGCTTACGGGGCAAGCTAGAAGCCGGGCTGCCTGGCTTCCTGATTGGCAGGGAAGCTGTCTCCATACTAGCGGAAGTACCGGTATCGGTATTCGGTATCGGAAAGTACCGCAGGATAAATGTAAGTACTCGATATGGAAAAAATGGTTTCTGTGCATCCCTAGTAAATATATAAAAATCCATTAGTGTTATTTATTATTATACAGGATTTATATAGCGCCAACAGTTTGTGCAGCACTTTACAATATAAGGAAGACATTACAGTTACAATACAAATCAAGACAAGATGGTAACAAGGACCCTCCCCTGAGAGCTTACAATCTAAAATGTCATTGCGACATTTAAAATTTGACATGATGAAGTTTTACTGTACAGTTGATCAGTTTTGAAGACATTTTCAAGCAAACGAATATTTCCAGAGAGAGAATTGCGGAAATCAAGGACACCTGGCATATATGAGTTTCAATTGTAAGGAACATGGCTGCAATTAGAACTGACTTTAATGACGGGCCATAGCAGCCAATCAAGACTTAGCTTTGATCAGCCTGATGCTAACAAAAATGAAGGCCTATGGCTCATTGGTTGTTATGGATGACCGCACAAGTGCATTTCACTCAGCAAATAACCCCATTGTCTGCAGCTAAGGAAGCGTCATTTCTAACCCTATCTGGCTGGGCGCCCAGACACAGGCTGACCCAGTTACACTCTACCCAAGGTCTCAGTCTGTGGGCATAGCAAAGCAATGCCTAGTACATGACACATAGCGACCCGTCAGTGTATTCACGTAATATGTGTTAGAGGAAGTACAGTATGTGCTTGTTATATGTGAACATACAATTTACATGGCACTTGGAATAAAATTACATCCAAATCCTAAATGGATGACATTTTACTTGTTAAAGTACTACGTATCCAACAATTACTGTGCTTTTTTTTTCCTTAAAATACCACTGACACCATTTTTTTTAAATCTTGGCTACTTCCTGTATATTGTATATGCACATACTCCAGTGTGTGTTAGCAACACATTACTCCCTTGCACCGGCTTTCTGACAATGGTGAGCCATGCCTAAGCAATGTGTGACAGCGCGACTTCTTGTAGACTCCACCAGGTATGTATGTGGCAGGGTGACAAAGCAGGAGCACAACGGACAGAGTGTTGTCACCTTATAACAGGAAGTGCCTAAACAAGGACCTTCATGGCATGATCTACAAGGATTATCTTAATAAAAGCTGCAGATGAAATATTTAAGCTTATATTACATTTTAGTGAGTCAGTTTAAATTTACTTTAAGGACCATATTTATAATGTAGTAAATGTGATACATGTACCGGGAAGATTCACCTGCAGTGAATATTTGGTGAATGTCAACTAAAAACTGAACTCCAGCCTTCCCTTCAGTCTTGCACAGTTGTACAGATTGCTCTTCTGGACTGCAGAATCAGCTGATCCCCTGAGCACTGATATCCTTGTTGTAGGGTGGCTCTGTTCCCTTGCAGGGTCCTATGGAGCCTCCCTTGTGTGTACTAGTAAGCTGTGTGTGTTTCCACAAATGCACAGGCAGAGCAAGGTAAGACACTCCCTTGCTCCTCCCTCCTCCTTTCTCCCTACTCCTTTTTTACAAGCTAGTAGATGGGACAACTGCAGGAGACTGCTCTGTCCCTTGTGATCTTGTACAGGACAGGAAGTTCAGGGAAGTCAGGCTGAGAGATGTGCAGCTGTTCAGAAACATGATGACTGTACAGTAAGTGTTGGGGAAACAATGTAAAGAATTACTTTGCTGGGCAATGTATATTTTTTTGCTCTGAATTCTAATTCTGAGTTTAATACTACTTTAAAAATGTATCTAATTGTATCTATTTTTTTTCGTTTGGTATAGAGTGTGGAATGTTTAGAACCTGTGATGTTTTGTTTTTTTATTGCTTTGTGAGTCCCTGTTGGAGAGATTAACTGCCTCTGTTTGTCCTGGTGACCATGGTCAATGGGATAAAAAGTCATGTGGAATCCAAACTTTTGCAGTTGTCACCCAAGGAGGAATTAATGAGAAATCTTGCCTTAGGAACACCTGTTCTGGTGACATTTGTCTAAGAAAGGATTTCCTCACTTTGGAGAGATTTCCTCTCATTTATTGTTGCCTCCAGCTCAGAAAAGGAAGGGAAATCTCCCCAATGGGACACAACACTTAAAACAATATTACAGGTGTTTCGTCCATTCCGTACTGTATCCAAAACTTAAAAAAAAAAGGTTGGGCTTTGGATATAATTAATAATATATGGTTCAGCTTTGGATATAATTAATAATATATGGTTCAGCTTTGGATATAATTAATAAAAAAGTTTCGCTTTAGATATAATAAATAAAAAAGGTCATGCTTTGGATATAATTAATAAAGAAGGTCCGGCTTTGGATATAATTAATAAAGAAAGTCCGGCTTTGGATATAATTAATAAAAAAGTTTCGCTTTAGGTATAATAAATAAAAAAGGTCCGGTTTTGGATATAATTAATAAAGAAGGTCCGGCTTTGGATATAATTAATAAAAAAGGTCCGGCTTTGGATATAATTAATAAAAAAGTTTTGCTTTAGGTATAATAAATAAAAAAGGTCAGGCTTTGGATATAATTAATAAAGAAGGTCCGGCTTTGGATATAATTAATAAAAAGGTTTGGCTTTGGATATAATTAATAAAAAAGTTTCGCTTTAGATATAATAAATAAAAAAGGTCATGCTTTGGATATAATTAATAAAGAAGGTCCGGCTTTGGATATAATTAATAAAGAAAGTCCGGCTTTGGATATAATTAATAAAAAAGTTTCGCTTTAGGTATAATAAATAAAAAAGGTCCGGTTTTGGATATAATTAATAAAGAAGGTCCGGCTTTGGATATAATTAATAAAAAAGGTCCGGCTTTGGATATAATTAATAAAAAAGTTTTGCTTTAGGTATAATAAATAAAAAAGGTCAGGCTTTGGATATAATTAATAAAGAAGGTCCGGCTTTGGATATAATTAATAAAAAAGGTCCGGCTTTGGATATAATTAATAAAAAAGTTTTGCTTTAGGTATAATAAATAAAAAAGGTTCGGCTTTGGATATAATTAAAAATAAAGGTTCAGCTTTAAATATAATTAATAATATAAGGTTCACCTGGATTTAGGCTTTCATTGCAATGTGGAAAATCCCTTTCACACATATCCAGAGTCTTATATAATCTTTACTGAAATTTCGTGAGACTCGAGGAAGAGTGCAAAGTTCGTAAACAGAATATCGCAAGACAACAGCGTGCCCTGATCCCCAGGCGAGTGCGGGTTGCTTTGCGCTCCCTCAGCGCGTAATGCAATGCAGCGTACACTCGATCTGCTACGCTCTGGTTTTTTACTAAGCAAGCGGATGGATATCTGCTAACAGGACTGTGACGGACAATTCGCCTGCAACACGAATTAAAAATATATTACTCCCAACTGTGCACATCTGGACGAAGTGAAGAATGTTTCCTGTGTGACAAATGTCTGTGTTTTATAATACTCCATCACATGGCACTGGGTTCATTCGAGAACGTTGCAGCAGAGGCCCTGGATCATATAACATAATCAGTAACTCACGGAATACATACAGCAGAGACGGAGCATATAGACGTCACTTTCCAGCCAGGATTGAAATGAAGGGGAAACATATAATATCAGGTTATGTGCTTCTGGTGGGCTTTTATTTTATTGTGCTTTTAGTGTTCAAGAAGTCACTTTCTGTGAGTTCCCACTGTTACTGGTTACAATATATCTAAAAATTTGATGTATTGCAGCTTACCAGTCCATAGATGTGGCTGCGTTAGTTTTCTTTGATCAGGCTTTGTTTTAATCAAATGATCTTGCCAGCCTTGATATGAGGCTGTTGACGTGGCTGCAGGTCAAATCAAAGGCTGGCAACCGTCAGCAGTGAAAGTCTTTCACTTCTGCCCTATGCTCCTCAATGGAGCCAGATATATATAGTAGTTGTAATCATCTTGCCAGTAACACACTTCCTGCCCTAAGGTGACAACGCTCATCCTCCTGTACCAGAATAACAGTAAGGATGAGCTTGGCATTGGTGTGAACACAAACTCATGCAAAGTTAGGCATCCGTGCATGCCTAATCAGCTGCAGCCAGGGCATTCCCTGCCCCACAGCTGCACCTAAACAAAGGGATGAGATGATGGTGATATCGTTGACCTCTATGTGGCCATAAAAGGTCAGTGTTCTGCCACTAGCATTCTGCCCCTTTGTTCACGTGCAGCTGCAAGGCGGGGAATGCTCCGGCTGCACTGATTGGACCGGCACAGACAGCTTCCTTCAAGCTTTAGATTAGTCGGGTTCAGTCAGAACCAGAGCTTGTCTCTAGTCTTAAATCATAATGAACTTGCATTCATTTTAGGAAATGACCCAATCTATTGATATTTTATGACATGATTATAAGTACACATGCTGTAGATGATGATGGCAGCTAGAAGCTCAGAATTTATTAGGTGCCAATGTATACCCAATCAGCTGCAACCGGGACATTATCCTCCCACAGCTGCACGTAAACAAAGGGGCGGGATGCTGGTGACTTCATTGAGCATACATGGCCAAAATGTCACATTGGCGCAATATATGGCCATGAGGCCACATAAGGTCAATTATGTCATCAGCATCCTGCCTTTTTGTGTACATGTGAATGACCCAGTCACAGCTCATTGGATGTGCAAAGATGCCTAACTTCAGTTTGCATGAGTTCGGGTTTGCACCAAACCGTAGCTCATCCCCAAGTAACAGAAACCAGACCAAACTACTGGAAACTGGAAAGTGAGAACACTCACTGTCCTCTATCTATGGAGGAGCAGCGTTGTCACCCTAGGGGCTTTCCTGATTTGGACTACAAACACCTCCTCCTCTCCATTGCACAGTGATAAAGGGTTGTGTAGGGAAGATACAGTAGCTTGGAAAGCTGGAAACAGTATCTGATTTTTTTATTTCTGTGTACAGGAAGGTACAAGGACAATTGGTGTCTACAGATATTTTTTGGTTTTGGGTTTTGATACAGTTTATTACAACTGAGAATTGGTCAGGAGGTACCCAAATGTCTGTTTGATTTCTTTCTTCCTCCCTCTAAATAAGAACTCTGCAAAGCCACGACTCGCCTTTAAACCAGCCACATAAAATAACTCCAATCCAGCTTCAGAAACACAACAAGCCCTTGTGTGGAGAAAACACACCATCTATGAGATCACCGTGGCTTTTACAATTAAGCACATGTGGGATAAATGAAAAAATAATTAAGAGCTGTGTGTGGTCACTCCTCCCTCTCCACATGTCATAGCCATTATTCGGAGGGGGACGGGCACAGACACAGCAAGCCCCCCACAGACAGCAAATGATTTGGGAAGTCTGGTTTAGGAGGTTAGCTAATTTGCATCATCTTCACAAACCGAGAACAAGTTGTTTTATTTAGGGATATAAATAGCTCTGATATAAGAAACTAGAGAGACATTTTTTTAATCAGAAGGTAATATTTCTTTAAACCCTTTTTTTTTTAGACCATCTTAGTCAGTAAAATTAAAGAAGAGAAAAATAATGCCAGTGCTCTGAATTTTTGTATAACCTTATTGAAAAGGAAGTCGTATATATAGGAAGCACAGCAAATCTGCACTGCTGC
This sequence comes from Nanorana parkeri, assembly GCF_000935625.1. Classification (NCBI taxonomy): domain Eukaryota; kingdom Metazoa; phylum Chordata; class Amphibia; order Anura; family Dicroglossidae; genus Nanorana; species Nanorana parkeri. The sequence goes on from NW_017306379.1 coordinate 856,543, forward strand.
ACTGCTGCAAGTACTGCCATTATTAAAAGACCCCGTTGCTTTGCCCCTTTCAGAAATAAATGACAGTTCCAACACTATCTGCCATGACATTTAGACAGTAATTGGACTTCCATCTCTGATGGATGGAGCAATAAAGTGATGAAGGAGCATGGGGAAAATGAGCACCAGTGTATGGAGGGGTTGACCTTTGAAGAGACCCAGGGCAAAATGTACAGTTGGAAGCAGGATACAAACACATAGCAATAGAAAGTGAGGCATAAAAAACCTTGTTGGGCTTTGCCCCTTCAAGAAAAAATGGCATGTACTCTTATAAGGACAACATTGAGACTCACCATAGCCACACTCCCTGCTGTTTCATCAGAGCCCTAGTACTTCTGGGTATGGAGGAACATGTGACCTCCTCTCAGGAAGAAGTGCTTGGGCCTGAGAGGCCAATCATCATGCCGGAACAATGCCACAAGAAGGAGCAGACATCATAAGTCCTAAGTTCCAACACTATCTGACATGGCATTTGCGAAGATGCAAAGCCCCTACACATCTCCTCGCCCAGCTCTTAGTGGCATCACTCTTTACTAGCACCCCCTCTATTGACCCCCTCTGTTCACCATCCAGCAATGCCCCCCGGAAGGCATCAAATGGCAACAATCTAGGGAAACCCCAGCTTAATTATTTTCCCCTGTATAAAAAAAGAAAAAAAAGACATAGGGCTTTAATAAACCTGCAGGAAATTCAGTAAAACAGGACGCACTGAGTTCTGGTACTCCGTAAAGACAGTGAATATTATGAATAATTTACAACTCCTGTCCTGTAAGTGAACACACCTCCTCATCAGCGGGGCTGTGAGGTTAGCAGATGTCACTCTCACTAGAGAAACCTGCAAGCTGTAAAAGAAATACATTGAAGGGGAACTCCCCTGCACCTGTACACTGGCAGTTGGCAAGGTGTTAGTGGTCTGTCCAAATCTCTTTAACACTTTGCAAATTTTTACTGGATTTGGCAGCTGATGTCTATGTTTAAACACCTTGCATTGAGAATTACTATAGCTGTACAGACATTTGTACATTGCAAATATTGGCTTTACAGCAAATACAATATAGCAGAGAGTTTTTGCAGTATGAAGACTCAGGCACGGGAGCCGATGTACTATTTCATGTAAAAAGGATGCAGAATGCATTCTGCTGACAATACTGACAATGAAGCCTCAATGTTATTTGCAGTCACCACAAGAACTGGGAATGGATGTGCAAGATTGCTGCCATGACAGAGACTTCAGGGCATGAAAGTTTTAATGGTACACACTAATGGTAACCTGCACCCGCACCTCCCCCCCCCCCCC
>NW_017306379.1:858670-868922 GCF_000935625.1 Nanorana parkeri
CCTTTACAAGATAAAGTTTACCTTCCTCTCTCCCATAATAACTGGCCCCTCTCCTTACCTCTCCCCTAGCAACCTGTATATCTCCTCTTTATACCTATAATAATCTGTACCTATCCCCCCTCTCCTCCTTTTTACCCTGACAACATGAAACTCTCCTCCTCTGGTAACCTTCTTTTCTCGTCCAATTTCTCCTATTAACATACACCTCTTCTGCTCTCTTAATTGATAACCTGCACCTCTCCCTGGATAACCTGCACCTCTCCTCCCTTCTCCCCAGGTAATCTGCACCTTGCCATCCCTCTATCTCAAAAATCTAATCTTTCCCTCCTCTGTCCCCTGACAATCTGCTCCAATCTCCCCCACGGAACCTTCACCTCTTTCCAAAATAACCTACATCTTTCCTTCTCTCTCCCCCAATAACCTGCACCCATCCCTTGCTCTCCAAGATAACCTGCTCCTCTCCTCTTCTCTTCCCTAATAACCTGCATCTCTCTTCCCCTCTCCCCTCATAACCTGCACCTCTTCTTTCTTTCCTGATAACCAGCACCTCTCCTCCTCTCTCTTTATAACCTGCAAATCTCCTCCTCACTTCCAAATAATCTGCTCCTATCCTGCTCTCTCCCCCAATAACCTGCACCTCTCCTCCCCCCTTCCCCAATAAACTGCACCTCTCCTCCCCTCTCTCCTCATAACCTGCAACTCTCCTCCCCACTCCCAAATAATCTCCTCCTCTCCTCCACTCTCCCCCAATAACCTGCACCTCTCCAAGATATAACCTGTACCTCTCCTCCCCCCTTCCCCAATAACCTGCACCTCTCCTTCCCTCTCTTCTCATAACCTGCAACTCTCCTCCCCACTCCCAAATAATCTCCTCCACTCTCCCCCAATAACCTGCACCAATCCAAGATAACCTGTACCTCTCTTCTCTCCCCCCAAAAAACCTGTACCCCTCCTCCTCTCCCCCAAATAACCTGCACCTCTCCTCCTCTCTCTCTCCTGATAAGCTGCACCTCTCCTCCCCTCTTCAAGATAACCTGTACCTCTCTCTTTTCTCCCCCAAATAACATGTACCTTGCCTCCTCTCCACCCAAATAATCTGCACCTCTCCTCTCCTCTCCCCCCAAAAACCTGCCCCTCTTCTCCCCTCTTCCCGTATACTTTGCTCCTCTCCTCCTCCCTCTCCTGATAATTTGCACCTGTACGTGGAAGAGCTTTAAAAGATGTTATTATCTTTTTTAATTGCTGTTAGAATTTTGCAACATCCCGCTACCGTTTCAATTTAATGGAATGATACTGTTTAATAAGAACAATAAAAATGTATACATTTTGTGAATAACTGCTAAAGGTGTTCATTAAAAACACAATTCCGATTTTTGCATTCCAAGTTTTTTTTCACAAGTTGCAATAATTCATTACTTCCTAAGACTTGCCGATGATCTATTGTGTTTGGCGTGCTGGTTCCCAAAGGATGCAAGAATATTAAACTATTACCATTTACATAGCTTCTCTAGATATTTGCTGCACAATGGTAAATTCCATCTTTCCCCCAATGGAAAAAGTAAATGGCATTTTATTATTTCATGGCCTTGAATACAAAGTGAGATGGGAAGAATATGTTCAGTGTTTTCTGTGCTAATGACCTAGGAAATGTGATCACTGTATGGTTTATTCAGTCATAATTGTGAAGACGGGCTTCTGTTTTCAAAAGCCTTTCCACGCTGAAGCGGCAGCGAAGGAATCCAAAAATTGCCGTCACCACCGAATTAGTAGCGGGCTTGTGCGGTGTCACACTAATGGGCTTCTTCTGTGACGTGTTGAAAGATAATAGGGAAGTGTAGACTACACACAGTGACTGCTCTGAGATGTTTGGCTGTGTGCAGACAGAAGGCCGGGCCCCAACTATATAAACAGGAATAAAGAAAAAAAAACTAGCTGGCATGGCAATGAAACCCAGACTTGTGAATGGGCCCCTACAGCCCTTCCCTGGTACCATATGCTCGCCACGGTTTATCATAAACAATTGCCCGTCTTTAAAAAAAATATAATGTTTCACTTTTTTGTTTCTTTTTTTTGCATCTTAGTGCTACTGACCTCCTTCTGCCTCTTTCAGCCACTTCCTGTCTACATTCACTCATTCCAGCATCAGCTGCATATTGTAGCTCTGGTCCGGGTCCCTAATTGTGACAACAGCGGACAAAGTGTGACTTTTAATGTCCACCAGGGGAGCACGTGACAACACAAGAGCACAGCTGGGAGACAGTTGTCACCCCATAGCAGGAAGTGCCTGAACAAGGACCACCATGGCGCGGTCAACAAGTATGTTTTTAACATTTAGATTTAAATAGATTAAAATCAACTTTTGGAACATGGTAACATGTATATGAGATTTTAATGACTGAGTTTAGATATACTTCGACTCACAGGTTCTAACTGTCCCGGACATCCAGAGACTGCCCCTGACTTCCAAGGACTATCCCTTTTTCAAAAATTTGGCTGGACAACAGAAAGTTCACATAATTTTTTTTTTTTTTTTTTAAGTATGTACTATAAAATATAAGTGAAACATTGAGTTCCCTTAAGTGCTGGTAATATGACCAAAAGCCTAGGCATGGTGTCATGTGATCTCTAATAAAAGGAGCATAGGTGTTGGTTTACTGACCCTCACCTTCTGCACCGATCATGTGGCCAGATTCCTAGGCTTGTAACCTGCACCTCCAGGAAAGATAACTGTTTTAGCCCTCATATTACTCTTTATTTTTTGGAGAAGGACTGATTACATACTGTAACTTTATGTTAATTTTTGACTATTTCTTGATGAGCAAATTAAGATGTAGATGGAAATTACATGCTGAGAACCCCTTTGCTATTATTATCTGCAGCCCTGTATCAAATACAATGAACTGTACTAAAGCCAGTACTAAAGATGAACTTTACCCTTATCTTTCAAATGACAATGCAATGTTTAGTAATGCCAATCAACAAACAGATACCTATAGATCACTTTTGGCTTTGTATTCTCTACATACCTTGGACATTAGTGATATAATCGTGCCAAAGCGTTGCATGCTGGGAAGGTGACATCAGCAGAGCATTGCTGGGAAATCTCATCTGTAATCTCAGGAGATCTCAGGGAAAGGCAGAGATGAGCTGCGCATGGCCACATGTCCTAGTCACATGTGCCAGAGTCCCAGGAAGTAAAGGGAGATGTATTAATCTGCTCTTAGTAAACATGGCCACTGTCAGAAGACTAGGGAAGTAAAGAAAAACAAGATATGCAAAAAATAAAAAGCTGACAATTGTCTAGAAGTACGTGTTTGTAGATTGTCATTACTACACATTTCTAGGTGTGTCTTTGTTGTCATTTCAAAGATATGGGTGAAGTTACTTTTTAACATCAATTTAAGGATATGCACAGTAGCAGAGGTGCTCCATTTGCCATTTGCTCCGCCTGCCCATCAGAATGTAGCAACTTGAAGCAGGGGGTCAGTTAGGCCTCATTCACACCATCTTCAGTGCGTTCCGCCCGATTGTGGCCAGAACACACTGGTTCGCATTGCAGCCGGCTCAGTTTGTTGTGGGGCAGGAGCTGGTGCAGTGAAGTGAATGGCACTGCAGCGACACCCTCCGGCTGCACTGCAATCTGCCGCACAGGAACGCACAGCACATCAATGCCTGCGGTCCAGTCAGGAAAAAATGCCACAAGCACAATTTTTTTCTAACCAGACCGGACCAGAACACAGGCATTGATGTACCACGCGTTCCCGTGCGGCTGATTGCATTGCAGCTGGAGGGCGTGGCTGCAGTGCAATTCACTTCAATGGACCACCATGCCCCCTCCCACCCCACAACAAAGTGAGCCAGCCGCCATACTATCCAGTGCGTTCTGGCCAGAATCACACTGTGTCTGGTGTGAACTGGCCCTTACAGTGAGTAATCACATGCAAACTTTTACCCTGTAGGATGTGGAGGGAGAAAATGTTAAGATGACATTGTATACATCTATAGAAAAGACAGGGAAAAAAACTCATTATTTCTAAAGCAGCAAAATAAAGAAATAAACGAATAAACCAGTTGTGGCAAATCCCTCAGTTCATTGTACAAGTCATCCAGCCTTTACCCGGCTTCTTTTCTCATTTTACATTAGACCTAATTGTCTTTGTGCATTAGACCTTGAAATAAAAAAATGTTTGTTTTGTGTATTTATAACAGGAAACAGGCCTTCCAAATCTAATGTTTAACTTCCAGCGAAGATTGTTATCAAGGAAGAGAACACAGTGCAAGTCGAGCCAACTGCAGACTTCTCATCGCTGAAGGACTACAAACCCCAGGACTACTAACCCAAACAGCTACTCTTAGGAAATGAACCTGAAAGCTTGGGAACTTAAAGGTCATCTGAAGACAAAATAAATAGTTTTAGCTTTAGATTTACTTTTGGGAGATCTATACTGAGAGCTTTCCTTCTGAAAATGGGTTGTCGAAGGCTTTAGTGGTAGGTTTTGAATCATTAGCTTGCAACAAACATGTCGAGTTCAGGCTGACTTACTTGTTCCAGGTCAACAGAGCCTGTGGTAACCCAGAACCTTCTACAGAAGGAGGTCGGTATTGGTGACCCCTGTGTTTCTTTCAGAACAAATTTCTTTAAGTATGATTGCCCAAGCACTTTCTGTGTACAATGCATCGCAGTAAAACCTTCTTAGAACAGAAAGTGTTCACATGTCTCATTCCATCACATATTCTAAAATAAGAGGATCATTCCTCATTTCAGGACAGTGGACGGAGCCATGCAAGTAATTGCTTTACGCCTCATTTGCCAGATGCACATCCATAACCGATGGTATATAGTACAAATAGAGCCTAATATTGTAGAGCCATTTATTCCAAACTGCATACAGCTGTTTCAGACTATTCGGCTATTATCAGTGCAGTGCATGGAAACCATCAGTTCTACAGAATAGGGCTTAGAACCCAATGAGACAGTATAACCATACAGTTTATGGTGAGAAGCGGCTAAAGCAATCAAAAAAGCCTCATTCTAAACAGTGCGCAACATAGTAAAGCCTTGTTCAAACAGAAGGTATTCGCATGTCTCATTCCATCACAAATCCCAAAAATAAGAGGATTATTCATAATTTTTGGACAGTGGAATGAGCCAGTGGAATGAGCCATGCAGATCATTGCTTTGCACCCTATTTGCCAGATGAACATTCAGAAATGCTGGTGTATAGTACAAATAGAGCCTAATATTATAGAGCCATTTATTCCAAACTGCATACAGCTGTTTCAGGTTACTTAGCCATCATCAGTGTACTGAATGGAAAACATGGCCCATATGGAGTAGTAGGGCCTTGTACCTAACTGTACTGTACAATGCAGAAATGCTGTGCTGACTACAAACAGGTAGACATGGCAATCTACTCCACCATTTTGGCCCTTACATCATCACCTATGCTTAGCAGCTGGAGCTGATTGGACAACAGGGCAAGAAATTGGGTAATAGTGATCACAATGTGATTACTTTTAATATTGAACACAGAAAAGGGAAGTGTACTGGAAGGACTAGAACCCTAAACTTCAGAAGGGCCAAAAGGCAAACCATTATAACACTCAACAAAACGTGGCATATCATGGGATGTATACAGTATATACAGTATATAACCTCTGCCATCCTGTTCATTGGGTCATCTTCCATTTGTGTACCAACACCAATCACGATGATGTGGTAAAAAACATATTTTTCTGTGTGGTACTGTGACACATAACTGCATGGACAGGGGCATCCTCATGATGAGACGGTAGACTCAGGCGGCATCTCATTAGGGGAGCGGCAGTGTGAGGAGAATGACAGCACAGTCGACTAACAGCACTCCCCCACCCCGAGGCTGACAGCTTGGCTGGCTGCTGCCTCCCACCCAGCTGACAGCCCGGCCGCCCGCTGCCTCCCGCACTGACCACATTGACCCAGCACTCCCCATTCTCCTGGCCACCTTGGGTGTGCGAATAAGGTAGGGACCGCCCTGTGCATGGACCATGGTGAGGTGAATCGTGCTACAGTTCATTTTAAATGGCACTCCAACACACTTATAAAGTAGTGGGCAATACACGCGTACTGCTGCACAACGTAAAGCACATGTCGGTTCCGATAAAAAACACAATATGTGTCATGTCTGTTTTGGGTGCATTAAAGGAGAACTATGAGGTGAATTACACTCATCCCCATAGTTAGAGCCGACGTGTGACATTGAAACTATCACACGTCGGCTCTATTGATTGGGAAGTGAGTGAAAACATACCGCCGCTCACTCACTTTCTCATCATCTCCTTGCAGAGAGCAGTCACTGTCACTCATCGCTCCTTGCAGGGATTCCCCCCTCCCGTCTTTGATCCTCCAGCGCTGAGTGGAGGAACGGACGGAGAGGTGGCAGGCATAACTTGCTCTGCCTCTAGATAGGCAGAGCCTACTGTCAATCAGCCAGCTGGGTGGATCTCATCAGTATTGTTGGGATCTGCGGTCACTTTGATTGGTTAGACAGGGCATGATGTGGTTCCCATGCGCATGCACCCTAACCAACCTGCAGATGCCAGAATTTCTTGCTCCCAAATTTTCATTCCTCCATTTTAAAGATACACGTTTAAACTTTATTAAGAACCAATACAGATAAACCCACAGAAAGAAAACAATTCAGCAGCATTCCAAACAGCAAGTTCCTTGCCTGTTGTTACATACGGATCCAGAAAGCAAAGCATATTAATGATGTGCAAAGTCCAGTAGCTGCTATCAGCCAATCGGAATTCAGTTTCTGAAGTGAAGGTCAGCGAAAGATTAATTCAGATAAATTGCTCTTTCTTATAACACTTTACTCATTGATTTATTTAATAGGGCTCAAAAACATGTATTTATATTTGCACATAGTAAAGAAATATATAAATAATTTCTTTTCTGCTCATTACACAATGCTGGAGGGGAAAAGAAAAATTATTCAACTCATTATAATTTATATAGTATAGTTGATGTCACAATTAATCTGTGCATTGAAGAAATCTACAGCTTTTATTTATGGAATACGATACCAGAATGAAAAAAAAAAAGAACTCCCTAGTTTAGAAAAGGAAAGGCAGAAAAAACCACTGTAACAAAACAATAAAATATTTAAATCTTTCATTTTGGTTTGTTTATGTTATTCATTATATAGTTCAAACATATTTTACATCCTATTTGCAAGAAGAAAAAAAACACTTCACTATTCCCAACAGTCCTGAAAAAAAGCTAATGTAGGCATTTAAAAGCTAATGCCCCGGCCACAATTACCCACACCCTGAGGACCATTTAGGTAGAAGGTGATAAACCTACAAGAACATTTTTGGATTGTGGGACGAAACCAAGATGGCCAGTGAAAACCCTTACAAACATGGTAAGTACATTCCAATTGTATGGAGTTAAATAACACCTTAAGGGAGATGTCACTGTCCTAACCTCCATATGGTTAAATCCATATTGTTAAATCTTATCTCCCACCCACATAAAAAATATAATAAAGCCAGTTTTACTCTCCATCATCCACTGTCCATCATGTGACCCTCCGTGCCTCTTCTGGGAGACATAAATTCAGTCTGCCACTGGAGTCTTCAGGACTATGTGGGACCCTGGTGATGGACAGTCAATGGGAAGTGTCCACATCACCAGACAGTAAGGTGGGCACCCAAAGAAGGATCCGGCAGACAGCCAATGGAAAGTGTTCACAACACCATGCAGTAATGTGTGCACTCAAAGTACGATCTGATGGATAGCCAATGGGAAGTGTCTACATTACCATGCAGTAATTTAGGCACATAAAGTATCCGATGGACAGTTAATGGCTGTTGTCCACATCACCAGGCAGTAAAGTGGGCACCCAAAGAAGGATCTGATGGACAGCCAATGTCTAGTGTCCACATCACCAGGCACTAAGGTGGACACCCAAAGAAGGATCCGATGGACAGTCAATGGCTAGTGTCCACATTACCAGGCAGTAAGGATACCAAGGATTACCAGGCAGTAAGGATACCAAAGAAGGATCTGATGGACAGTCAATTGCTAGTCTCCACATCACCAGGCAGTATGGTGGACACCCAAAGAAGGATGCGATGGATAGCCAATGTTTAGTGTCCACATCACCAGGCACTATGGTGGACACCCAAATAAGGATTCCATGGACAACCAATGTCTAGTGTCAACATCACCAAAGACTAAGGTGGGCACCCAAAGAAGGATTCGATGGACAGCCAATGCCTAGCGTCCACATCACCAGGCAGTAAGGTGGACACTCACAGCAGGATCTGATGGATAGCCAATGTGTATTGTCCACATCACCAGGCAGTAAGGTGGGCACCCAAAGAAGGATTCGATGGGCAGCCAATGTCTAGTGTCCACATCACCAGGCACTAAGGTGGACAACCAAATAAGTATTTGATGGACAGCCAATGTCTAGTGTCAGCATCACCAAAGAGTAAGGTGGGCACCCAAAGAAGGATCTGATGGACAGCCAATGGCAGGTCTCCACATCACCAGACAGTAAGGTGGGCACCCAATGAAGGACCTTATCACCCAGAAGTCCAGCAAAAAGATGGCTATAGACCTAGAGTGTCATTTGACCACAGATTCAGGAAAATACATACTGAGCTTTTGGTCACAGGAGGACGTTAGTATATGTCCTCCCATAACCCTAAAGAGAACTATGGGATAAAAAGGTTACCCCATAGTTCTCTTTTAACCCTTGCAGTGCAAGGGTGCAATGATGCTCGGTGTTCTGCTTTAATTAAATTTTCCAGGACAAATATCAATGCCAAGACCAGGGGCGTATTTACCGCGAGGCAAAGTAGGCGTTTGCCTAGGGCGTCACCTTCCTGGGGGGGCAGCCGTAGTCAAAGGCCTATGTTGTGAAGAGGAGGGGCGAGCCGGAGCCCGTCTGTGTGTAGGAAAAGACACGTAAAAATGCACGGGTCTTCCTTAAGTGGTTCATTATCCAACAAATATCACTAGCAGGTTAGTAACTTGGTAGATTAGTCCTGACCAGCAAGAAGCTCTCCACTCCCACATCCATTATTATAACCCTAAAGAAATCATCTGCGTTCCCTCGATACATATTATTTAGAAATCAGGCCTAATAATTCTAATTGGTGGCGATGCCGCAGGGGGTGCGGCGGGTGTTAGCGTGTAAACACAATGGCGGTGTCTGGTGTTTGCTTTTTTTTTGCTGTTTTTTTTTTTTTCCCCGAGCTTTAATCTCATACAATTTTTTTTTTTCATAACCTACGACTAAAGACATTCCGCTGTTGTGATTTCTCATGAATAGGGCTCTCGCTGTGAAACCAATCTACCTAGCCAAAAATTGAGGTTTATAAATCAGTTCAATTGTTCATTCAAACACACAGTTGATATAAAGTGTTGTAAGTGTCTAAGCAAAGAAAAAAAAAAAAAAAACATATGCTCAACGACGCAGAATGTTAAGTATTAAGTCCATCATTCAAACAGCATCAAACGTGAACATCAAAACATCTTGGATGGAGCTGTAAGAAGACAGAACACATTGTAACAAAATGTCACATACAATATAACCTCAGCTTAATGATTCTCCCTTCACAGCTACATTATCTAAGCTTTGAGCTTTGAGAAGAATATTTGGCACTGACTAAATTGTAAAGTACTTTTTCAACTAAAATTGTTGTTGAGGATTTTGCATAACTCCGTCGTGATCATGTGCTCAGAAAGGTCACTTGAGTTTTTCTTTCCCCCTCTCGTCGTCTTCTTTAGGAATACGTTTATTTTTCCCCAGCCATCAGGTGCTCTGAAAACCCCTCGTAAAGTGACTTGCTGCATTAAAAAAAAACACACGACCTGCAAAAGAAGACGGTTAAAGTGCATGTTAACCCTGGTATTAATATTTATTTAGTAATAAACTGTATTGTAAATGTTGCCACACTTATTCAATTGCTATATAATGTATTGCTGGAATTTGTAGTCCTCTATAGCTGGTGGTATCCTGCATTGCTGTATGATGTGTTGTTGGGATTTACATAGTTACAATGGGGTCTATTCACGAAGCAGCCGAAGGATCTAGCCATAGCTTCGGCCGATCCTTCGGCTAGCTTCGGCCCCAGGACCCCTTCGGTTCAGTAGAACCGAAGGGCTGCTGTAGGGGCTATTCACAATAGCCCGTACAGCTCCCAAACTTAGCCGAACGGCTCAGCCGAGCCGAAGGCAAATGCCTCGGCTCGG
>NW_017306379.1:869467-896355 GCF_000935625.1 Nanorana parkeri
AGATGACAGCTGGCCCCCCCTCCCCGTGCCCCCCCCTTCCCGGTCCATCTTTTACCCACAGCAAACTCACCTGACTCCTGCAGCACCTTCCTCATCGTGGCGGCCAGAAGGCAGGACTAAGTGGAGAGGCAGAATGTACTGCCTGGTGGTGCCTGCAGCACATTCTGCTGGACAGGTGACAGAGCAGTGACACAGCCTCTCAAGCCCCGCACAGCCGCCCGTACATGCTGCGGGTGGCAGAGCGGCAGGGAAGGAGCGGCACTATCTCCGGGAGGGGCCTCTTCTTCCTCTCTGCCCCCCCCCCCCCAACAGGTGGAATGCCAGGGCCCGGTTGCAATTGTGACCGCTGTGACCCTGGTAGTTCTGCCAGTGGTGAAATGTATTAAAATTGGACAAGAAAGAATCTGGAGCAGCTGTGCATAGTAGCCAATCAGCTTCTATCTTCAGCTTGTTCAGTTAAGCTTTGAAAATAAAAGCTAGAAGCTGATTGGCTGCCATGGGCAACTGCTCCAGATTCTGTCTGCAATTCCCCTCATTGTCCTTTAAATTTACAGAAATATTACTGTAACCAAACTATGTCTAGATGTCTTTTATAGCCGAATACTTGCCCACGGTCTTTTTTTGCCTTGCAGCTAATGGCGAGTATCTTTAGTCCCCCCATAGTATCATTAAGTCTAAATTTATATATTGATCTGATCCTTTCCAATCAGGCTGAGCACTTAGATCCTATGTACAAGTTATTCAATGCTATATAGTAAGAGTGGCCAGAAACAGCTTGCACATAAATCAATTTTGAGTGTCTCTTGTAATAATTGCTTGTTTCGAATCTGTTAATGGCCAACAATTAGCATCTCCAGCGAGCGGTGGAAGACCTTCCTTGTAACTTGGGTTAAATATTGCAGTTATTGGAGATTTTTTATGGAAGTAGGCTTGATCCTTCTCTCCAGAGCCGTAGCTCGCTCGTTTTGCGCCCAAGGCAAAAAAAAAGCCTCCCCCAATGGGCATGTGACGTCACCCAGCGATGCTCACGTGTGATGTCATGTGATGTCATGTGTCCCACCTCCAGGATATTTTTTTATTTTCTATTATTTTTTATTTATTTTTGTATTATTTATTTCTTATTATATTATTTTTTATTATTATTTTAGGTTTTTTTTAGTTTTTCATTTTATTTTTATATTGGGGGGGGGCTTCAGGGAAATATTGGGGATCTAAACAGCCCCCTGATATTTCCCGTTTAAAATAGAAAAAGAAATTGAGGACACAAAGCAGCGCTTCCTTCACTTCTCCTCAAATGCCCGCTGCATACAGATGGGGGAGAGCAGCGGGGATCCAGAGGAGAAGCCCCACTTCTACCTGCTGGCTGCACCCCCGCACCTGCGCCTTCAGTCGCCTCGCCCTTGCTACGCCCCTGCTTCTGTCTTCTATGTAGAGGAGTGAAGAAGCAAAGTACAACGGTCAGGACTCATGTGTAAGGTGCCGCTCAAAGAAATGCAAAACACAACATGTGACCTGCTTTGCCTCCAACAGGAAATGTTGCATCCAAAAAAATTGTTGTCAATGGGAATCTGCTGTTCTGCTGTTCTGATTACAATTTTCGTGTTCGATTAATGGAAATTTTTTTTAATCGATTAATTTCGATTAATTATAATGCACATACAGATCCAACTACATTGGCCTATACACATACAGAACAGCAATGAAGTAATAAAATGAACTAGGATCCCACTAATCCAGCACGTCATTAATCTCACGTGCCCCACTCAATATGGCCGCCGCTTCAGTGGGGCAACTCAGAATAATAACGTGCTGGATTAGTGTGATCCTAGTTAATTTTATTACTTCATTGCTGTGCTGTATGTGTATAGGCCAATGCCTTGGCTGGCGCTGGTGCAGAAAGTTTCAAAAAAATGTTAATCGATCAAAAAATGTTTAACCGATAAAAAAGATTAACGATTAATCGAGAAATTCATCGTTAATTTGCACAGCCCTATTTTAAATGTGAGTCAAACGCAAGTAAACAAGTATGTGTGTATTTGCGCATGTACACAAGTCTTTACCCTATCTCTCCTAACTACTATCTATCCAACTACTGGGGTATCTGCTTCACAGGGAGTGCATTGTTTTCAACGAGTCAGCCAACTCTTAGAACTATTAAGAGGTTTTCCCTGCCATGGAAAAGGGGAGGCAGACTAAACCTTAATTTACATTCCTGGCAGTTCCCTAAATACATGGCTCTGAATGTAACTTGCACGTTCACAATCAACAAGCCAAAACATTACATTTTGCTGTTGAGCTGCTAAGCCAAAAATTGCTTGAAAGACACAAACTATGTTTATTTTAAAGTTTTGTGTTCTATTTATTTATTCATTTATTTATTTTTTTGGAGGAGGAGACGGAGGGTGGTATTTCGAGTCATTTGGTTTAGGGATCTATTTATGAATGTTCTCACACAAGATTCATGCAGCTTTCACCCACAATTCACATATTTTCATATTAGGTTTAATTAGGAAAAAGTGTGAATCCTGGGCGACAGTTGTGGGAATTTTATGTGTGCATTTTTGTGCACAACATTTATAAGTAGACCATTTTTGTTTTTCATTGGTTTCCGTTTAATTGGTGTATTTGTATCATTATTTGTGCTCTATTACAATTGTTTATTTTTTTCTGCTGTCTTTCTGTGCAAAAAATGTTTAATATCATTTCTAATGCAACTCTGGCCCTCCAGCTGTGCTTTAACTACAACTCCCAACATGCCTCTGCCACTGGGAGTCATGCCTGTAACTTTCAGTCTTGCAATGCTTCATGGGACTTGTAGTTTCACAACAGCTGGAGGGCTGGAGTTGCCCACCCCCAATCTAATGAGTGGCCACTTTTTGCTACAAGAACCGGTAGGTACAGGAGCTTCCATAACCCCATGTGGGTGAGCTATTTAAAGCCCTTTGCGCCCTTAAAAACTAGCTGACACCAGCTTCATTTCACCATTTACATTGAGCCCAACGCATTGCTTCAAAAAGGCAATTTTTTCCAAAATTCCCAGATTTTTGCTAAAGTTTCAGTAGATGAAAAAAAAATTCACTCACTCCTACTGACATTGTGCTGATCTGTCTGTGATTGAAACCCCATCCCACTCATCCCACTAAATTGCTGCACCACTGCCGGTACTTACACTAATCAGCCTATCAGCTATAACATTATGACCACCCGCCTAATATCGAGTAGGTTCCCCTTTTCCTGACCCGATGAGACATGGACTGCACTAAGTCTCTGAAGGTATGCTGTGGTATCTGGTACCAAGCCGTCAGTAGCAGATCCTTTATTTCCTGTAAGTCGTGAGGTGCGGCCTCCATGGATCAGACTTGTTTTTTTCCAGCACATCCCATAGATGATCGATTGGATTGAGATCTGGAGAATTTGGAAGCCAAATCAACACCTCAAACTCATTGTTGTGTTTCCCAAACTCATGGTGCATCCTGTTACCATCCCTTCCCCAGGTAAGTGACCCACATACACCCGGCCATCCACATGATGTATAGGAAAACTTAATTCATCAGACCAGGCCAACTTTTTTCATTGCTCTGTGGTTCAGTTCTGTTGCTCACGTGTCCATTGTGAGCACTATTGGTGGTGGGCACGGGTCAACATGGACACCCTGACCAGTCTGCGGTTACGCAGCCCCATAGGCAACAAACTGCTATGCTCTGTGTGTTCAGACACCTTTGCATCAGAACAAGCATTAACTTTTTCAACAATTTGAGCTACAGTAGCTCTTCTATTGGATTGGACTATGCGGGCCAGCTTTCGCTCCCCAGGTGCATCAGTGAACCTGGGTCGCCCCTGATCCTGTCGCTGGTTTACCGTTTTTCCTTCCTTGGACCACTTTTTTATTGCAATGACCTTGAATGTTCTTGATGGGCAACCAATGATAATAATGCTGCTGTTGTTAACAAACCACTGTTTTTCAATGTATTGGGAGAGTTGGGAAACATATTGTAGTTACATAGTTACATAGTTAGTCAGGTTGAAAAAAGACACAAGTCCATCGAGTCCAACCTATAGAGATACAAAGAAAAAAAAAAAGAAGAAAAGAAAAGAAGAAAAGCCTAAACAGAACGCTATGCCTACAATTACCAGAGGAAGGCAAAAAAAAAAAAAAACTAAAAAGTTAAATAGTTAAATATTTGTTAATTAATAACAAACTTTGTATATGTCACTGATGCTGTACACGTAAATTTTTTTATTTAGATAGCGCATTGCGAGAGTGGGCTGTGCAGTAAGCCCCCATTCACACCTGAGCATGTTGCTGTGTGTTTCCGAAGCATGACAACACTCAACCTGAAGAATTCTATTATTTTCCATCCCAATATAACCATATATTATTTTGGTGCCCATTTACATCTGAGCACTGTGTTTTCTGCTTTCTGCTTACAAAAAGTACAGGGTGGGTGGTTTTTTTGCACGCAGAATTGCACATTTTTGGTCCCACAGACTTTAATAGGGGCACCTATAAAAACATGTATAATGCATGTTCCTTGCATGCTGTTGCACGTAACAATTGCCACCTTCTAGTAACAAGCTATCCACCGGCTACAACAAGAACACTCAAGCCCAGAAAAGGTCTAAAGAAACAGAAAAGTAGTTTCAATATTGACAAAAAATCGGCCTCAAGCACAACCACTGTGTACAAATCAAGAATTAGAGTCTGCTTAGGCACTGAACAAATATGGCTGCCATCACGTACTGTACATGCATAACTGCAAGTTTAAAAAACCCATAAAATAATAACAGTGTTTCCATCAAAGCTGTTCTGTTTTACATGTTTTCAAAGAAAATTGGATAGTCTCTATATCTCCTTTAATGACATGCCATGTGTACAAATGGTCTTTTCTTGTCGACAGATTATCATTATGAAGCCTCGCAGTGATTTAAATGGGGTGAGAGGGTGTGAGCGCTGCAGCCTGTCGTGCGGGTCTCTACCTGCCAAATGCCCTGCCCCTGAGCCTCTGTAACTCTGCTGCTGCATTGTCAATGGGGCACAGCCATACACTAGAGCAAAATCATTCCAGATTTAGGTCATTATAGGTCTCATCTCTGGAGCTAAAAGTACTGATGTGTCTCATTATGAAATATAAATTTGACAGGGGAACACTGGTCGTTTTCCTGCTGAGTAAAACATTATGTTTGATGTCAGCCACGCCGGTCACATATGTACATGCACACATCAGTACATAGTTCACGATGATTAACATATGGATCTATTTAGGAGAGCCAGCGTACAGGTCTGCCAGTTCATGCCGCATCCCTCGTAGATCTATGTGATCCGGAGAGAAGCCAAGAAGTTCTGTTTACCAAATGTTTAGACTTTTACGCCACAAGTGTAGCAAAGAAAAGGCCCGGGTGTTTACAAGGGGCAACTATATCCCCGAGATCTTCCACATCACAACATACCTGGTCAGATAATATATGTGTCAGAGCTGGAGGGCAACAAATGAAACCTTAATGTGTTATCTCTGAATTGTTCAATTTAATTACATATCAATGTTTTCTTTGGGATTAGAGATGAGTTTAGGTTTGACAAAACCTGGTCCGAACCTGAGTTCCTCCGAACCCAGAAGGAGCTCCTCCCGAGCACAGAAGGAAGCTCCTTCCGTTCCGTCCAATCAGTGGCTGGCTGGGAATTCCCCACCCCCAGCTTTATGTAAGCAAAGGAGCGGGACGCAGTGATGTCATTGACCTTATATGGCTAAATGCCTATATTTGGTAAATTACATTTACCTAATATGTCTATGTGGTCATATGAGGTAAATGACATCAACACAAGCATCCCGCCCCTTTGTTAACATGCAGCTGCAGGGGGGGGGGGGGGGGGGGATGTCTTGGATCACTGCTGATTGGGTGGAAGCACCCATTGCGCTTGTTAGGAGGAGCTCAGGTTCGGACCAAAGTCAACCCTTTTAAACAGCCATTTTTAAATCGTAGCTATATCCAAAAGCAAACATATCATATATTGCGGCTTACCGATCCTTCAGTGTGGTGTCTGAGCACTGGCCTTGATATTCTGTTTTCCATTGCAGAGTCCTATGGAGCCACCCTTGTGTTTGCTAGTAAGCTGTGTGTGTCTCCACAAACACACAGACACAGCAAGGCAAGCCACTCCCTTCCTTCCAGCCTCCATCTCTTCCCTTCTCCAAGCTAGTCGATGGACAGTTGCTGAAGACTGCTCTGTCCCTTGTGATCTTGTACTGGACAGGAAGTTCAGGAAAGTAGAGCTGAGAGAGTTGGATTTGTTTGGAAACATGATGGCTGTAAGTGCTTGTTCAAAAATGTAAAGAAATACTTTGCTGGGTAATGTATATTTGTTTGATCTGGATTCATTATTGAAAAATAAGTTTGAGAGTTTAATACTACTTTCAGTTTGCCGGAAGTGACAATCATGCTGCATCTTTTGAAAGATCAACAGGGACTTTCTGTACTCGCTGAAAATGTTCTTAGCCTGATAAATTTAAATTAAAGTGACATTAAAGTCACATCCCCCCCCCCCCATGCTGCTTTAGGGATTTACCTTAAATGATGCCCCTTGATCAGAACATCTTCTTTCCAGTAGCTTTCAGGAGTCCCTCCAGCGCTGGTGCCGGTCTCTGATCCAGTGCTGACTGCTGTGTCCCTGCGCGTGCATTGACTTACCCTGTCTCCTCTTCTCCCAGCCGAAGATCTCTACTGCACATGCACCCGCCCCATGATCATTCACGGACACTCGAGAATCTTCAGATCTTTGGAAGAGAGCAAGACGCGGAGACACATGTAAGTAATAAACTGTTTGGTAACTTTTTTTTTTTTTAATGTTTTTGCATATATCTACTGCTAGCTATCAGTAGATATATGCAAAAAAGAAGGTTTAATTCTACTTTAAACCTGATGCATCACAACATCTAAGGACTGGTATACTGCAATAAATTACATTATTTTTGGGTTAGGATAATCTTTAAAAAAACTTTTGTTTGCCTTAAAATACTTTAATTTTTCGTAGTCAGTGATGCTTCTTTCAGTACACATAGCAAGCTCTTCTCTCTACACTGTGGTTATTGAGCCTTGGCATACGACAATGCCGCGGAAACTCTGGTAACCAGTCATTGCTTTTTACGATTTTCAATACATTTCCATAGTTTACAGTTTGCACGATGTTAATGAACAAGCTTTTATATGCTCTTCCGTGAAGCCTTAAACAATGCCATTATACTTTACATTGCAAAATGGAGCATAATGTTTTTGTGATAACATTTTCTTATGTGAAGCTGAGCAACTAATGACAAACAATGATCACAAAATGACAAATTGAGCTCCAACTGCACAAGGTAAGCTGCAGAAAGTTTAGGGGATACCAAATTTACATAATTTAACTTAATAGAGGTGCAAGCTTTCAGGATTCTCTCAATCCCTTCATTCATACATTTCACATGGATTCACATTTGGATAAAGTAAGGGAAGGGTATTACCCCTGGCATTGTTTTTTCATCTGTGTCCCATAGGGGAGATTTCCCTTCACTTCCTGTCTGATAGCCACAGCAGGAAGTGAGAGAAATTCCATCTATAGAGAGAGATAAATCTCTATGGTCACCAGAGATAGTGTTCCAATTGGAAGATGTCCTATCTATTTCTGTTCTCACCTTGGCTCGTTCTATAGTTACAGTGAGTATCTCCATGGAGGTGAGTATGTGTAGCCACCCAGCGTCAGGATTTGTGTTATTCATAGAATACCTGAAAAAGAAAACAAATGCAGCCACCTCATCTAAGGACTTGTAAGCTGCAAACTATAATTGTTTTGATTTTTTGGTTCATATATACTTTAATGTGATCCTGTGCTTTTGCCATAAAGGGCAAAGTAACAGGTTCATTTTAATGACCCCCACCTCAGCACCATATGTTTACCTATCCTTTGCTCCCCCACCACTCCATATAGCCATGGGGTACAAGGAAACCTCAGTGTAAGTTGGATCTCTAGTTGGAACTCGGCTGAATGTCTCTCTCTGCACTTGGCTTTGCCATTGAACAGAAATTGGAATGCATTGGGGCAGCCATTAACTTAGGAGTCATCTCCAGCTCTTCAATGGTCTCCAGCCTCTACCAACTTCCAGAGCCCTGAAGAAGGGGGTGCCTAATACCCCAATACACGTTGGATGTATTTTTACCTGACCATCAATAAAAACTGGATCTTCGTTACTCTTATTCATATGTAATTCACTCCAAACATGGTGAATAACCAGTACCTTGACTTGATCCTACAGGAGTAGAGCAGCTTAAGACCAACCAATGGGTTCTATACACTGCTAGCAGTCAAACCTCCAAGCATGGACTCAGACCATCCAACACCATCGTGACAGACTGTCCAGCATTGCATCACACATCAAGGCTGGGCCAATCACCATACGACAGCACTTTCACGTGGATGAGTCACATACTCCCCTATACCTATAAGTACCAGGTATTTTACATCACTCCCAATGGCGTTAGAGCAAAGGAAAGGCATGTTATGCTTGGGGATCAGGATTTAAAGCAAGCACATTGCATTTACCTACATGGTTTGCTTTAAACGTCTGCCTGAAATATATTTGGAACATTGGACCACAGGGATAGCCCTCCTCTTCCATTTATGCCCCCAAGCCAAAGTTTTTCTCCAAGGTTTTTCTCCATCATATTGCTGCTCTTAGAAACCTTGGTAGAGAACGATCTTCTGTTTCAGATTCCTCATGTCTTTATGAAGAGATAGTCCCTCCACTGATTAAGCTTCAAATCTCATCTGCGGTGGAAGATAAAGTTTTTGAATGTTTAAATTTTCGAGAAGTTTGGTTTACAGTAAAATATTATCTTGCTATACAGAAATCATAACTAGAGTGAAATTGTTACTTCAAATGCCATCTTTGAGGAACGTTGTCTTTTCAAATGTCACTTTAACAACAAACCTTTTAGAATAAAGTCATAAAAATGCACATTGTTAAAACCTTATATACCATCATAATGTACCTTTATATCTGACAGCGTGCTTCCAATTTATGTAAAACAGGTTTTACTAAAGTGATGCTCAAACTTTTTAATCTGGGATTCCAAGAATTCATTATTGTGCAGAACTGAAGGCAGGCAGCTAAACTCTCGGCTGATATACATTCAGTACATGTAAACTGCCTTACCTGACAATAGATCTTTATTATTGTTTAGTATTCCGGCACCTATGCCACACAACATAGCCAAGTCAGTGACTTAATCTTTCTACGGTGCAGGTGGACAGTATGGCCATCTGTGGTTAGACAAAGGAAATGGGATTGAGATTAAGATAACGAACCTTTGCTTTTCAAAAGGTCAGCAGTTGCATGGAAATCCCTTTTCTTCTGTGTACGGTAGATTGCATTTTCACTAACCATATAATATGCATCTCATTAACATGTGAGTTACCACAACCCGCTACAGTGTTTTAGCCCTAAGGGCCCATTCAAACCTTGGCATCCAGGTGTGTTGCATTAACACATGTGCATTGCCACACATTTTTTTGTTAATGTTCATTGCATTATCGCAGCCCGTTCAATTAAATGAACTGCCAATGCATTAAAACGCCCACAAAATTAGACATGCACCATTTTCGGCAACACAGAGCACTACAACGTGCGGTAGTGCGTTACAATGTTTTGAGGTGTGCTGTAATGCATGTGCATTGGACCTGCATGGCCTTAGTGTGTTGGTGTGCCATTGAAAAAGAATAGCACCACAACGTGCTAATGCTGGTAATGCGCTTTAACAAGCATGCACTGCTATGGGCTCAAGCGCACCTTTCCAGTAGGGTGCATTGCAGTAATGCATGTTACTGCAACACACATCATGTTCATTAAAGAGCTGTAGTGCCAATAATTTATGATGGTAGCCCAACACACTAAGGCAATGCAGCTCCAACCCAAATGTATTGCAGTGTGGTGAACGGACTGACTGGACGCAAGGCACAGGGATGGAGAAGTTACAGTACTTACTGTATGTTAACCTCTGACCCCTCACACGTAAGCCGCAAAGTAAGCATTACACATAACTTAGGGGTCTAGTTATAATGGATTCCATACAAGGTTCAGACAACTTTCACCCAAGATTCATACATTTTTCTACTGGATTTAGTTGGAAAAATCTATAAACCTTGGGTGAAAGTTGTGAGTCATGGGTGAAAAAATGAATAAATAGACCTCTTAAAGTGTATGTGTAGTCATTGTTTTGTTAAGCCTAGAAAAGGGTTAAAACCACTGTCACTATGCTGTCTGTGTCCCAATCAGATTTGCCTTCACTTACTGTGCTAGAGATGCAACAGGAAGTGGGAGGAAATCTTTATTGTTCCAAAGTAAGGAGATATGCTGACTTGTTTGCCCCAATTGGAAGATTTCCCCTCTTTTTGCACTATAGATGAACTCCGGATTAAGTAAGTATTGTCTAAATACAAGAGTCATGTGTATTCTTACTTGGATCTTGGTGCCCTTGGTGTATTGCTTCCAGATCTGTGCAGTAATCCAGTGTGAATGTTGTCCCAGTGCAGGACTTCCTGTAAAAAAGACCAATCACTGCTGCTCTCTCCTTGTGCAGGATGACTGATCTTGCTTCTGCCCCCTACTCTAGTTTTCAGCAGGCAGCCTGTAGTAGGTGGGGCTTGCTGGGCCCCTCCCAAGGCTCTGCTCTCTGCACTGCCTATGTACAGCACTGCATTTTCAAGGAATTGCAAATGCATTTGCTGCACACAAAGTGGATTTATATCCTTTGTGGCTTGAAAGGGATATACTTAAATGAATGTTTTTGTACCCGGAGTTCAGCTTTAACTATTATTCTGCTGCATATTCCACCCTGAACCCGTAGTATGGACCACACTGAAAGCACACAGCTCTGTGATCCCAGAACTAGGATAACCTGACCCACCCATTGGGGGATCACAAGCTTCATGTCTTTTATGTACCCCATTTTCATGATGTCCACAAAGATTAACAAACTTTTTATGAACTAAAACGTTAACAGAAACTGTACAACATCTCATAACCATAAAGAAGACTGGTTTATGAGACAGATATAAACAATCCTTTATGACATTTTTAACAAAACTTTATAGAATCTTAAACAGTTTGCTAATTATATTGTGCATTTTTATGATCATTCATCATGTAAGCAACTCTGAATCATACAATCTGTTTCTTATATTACTTTCCATAGTAAATTGAAAAGGAAAGAGCTTGAAAAGTCTGCGATAGTTCATCCAAAGAAAGCTCAACAGGCTACATAGTTATTAAAAAATGCAACATTGACTTTATATACAACTTATATGTACAGTTCTGGAATTCACTAGTATTCATATCATTGTAATTAGCAGCAGCCGTAAAATATGGAGGAGATGGTAGAACAGGACACCAACAAGTATCGTACAAGATAGAGCAGAGGAACATAGAAGAACAATGGAAGTGCAAGCAGTTCATCAAGTCTGCCCCCTTTTGTAATTTTGTTAACCTTTTTTTGTCCCAAGAACCTTTAAATTGACTTACTGCTGACTGAATTACTACCTCTGATGGAAGTGTGTTCCAAACATCAACTATTCTTTTGGTAAAATAATACTTTCTAGGGTTAGTTTTGAACGTTTCTCCCATTGGTTGACATCATGTCCCCATATGCATAATCTTAGCTTCATACTGAAAATCTTGTCCTCTTGAACCTCATTCACACTCATAATGTAGTTAATGGTTTTAGCCATCTTCCCTCTTTCCTTCCTTCCTTCCTTCCACCAATACGGCACACATTAAGTTCCTGCAATCTCTCCTGAACTTCCACCAAAGCACAATATATAAACTTGTAAAGTATAATTTTTTTTAAGATGTGAAGGTTTGCTATGAAACATATACATGGACAATAGATTGACAGCATTAAGCAATGCCATGGAGCCCAGATGGGCCCACACTTTATATTGTGATATACTCTATGTGGCCAAAAAATTGTGGACACATGAAAAAATGAGCATTAATATGAAGTAGTCCCCTCTTTTCTCAAATGAATATTTATTGAGTTTAACAAATAATACAACACATACATGTTACAGTAGAATCATACATCTATGGTAAACAGGTCAAGCACTATCAACAAACGGTGCATGAAATTCAACGCAGTAGGAGATAGAGCGTACGCCTAGGGATCCAGGGTCGGCGATCTTCCCAAATGAAGGAGAAAATATGGGACTGGAGTCTGTGGAGTATGGGGCCGGGACACGTACTGGAAGGACCCTAAAGAGGTGCAGGATTTTTGGCAGAAGGGTCATCTTAACCACAGCTATCCTGCCTAGCCAGGAGAGGCGGTAGTTCGCCCAGGTATGCAACATTTGCGATAGTTTATTCACCATATCTGGATAGTTAGTCCTGTATAAAGCTTGATAGGACAAGGTTAGCTTAATCCCCAGGTAGGGGAGGTGGGAAGAGCACCATGAGTATTTATATTTTTCCTGTAGGGGCATTAGTAGATTGGGGGATAGGGATATGTTCAATGCTAAAGATTTAGAGTCATTGGTGTGGAGACCCGAGATACCGGAGAAGTCTGCGAGAAGTGTCGTGAGGTTGGGCAAAGAAATTAAGGGGTTGGATACAAAGATTAAAGCATCATCCGCGAACAAACATAGTTTGTGCGATACTCCTGCATGAGAAATTCCAGTGATGTCAGGGGATTTGCGGAGCTTCTGGGCCAATGGTTCTAATATTAATGCGAATAAGAGAGGCGATAAGGGACAGCCTTGTCTGGTGCCCCTTGAAATTTGGAGTGGTTGGGAGCAGTAGCCAGAGTATTTTATATGGGCTATAGGGTTTTTGTATAGGGAGGATATCCAGTTACGAAAATAGGGTCCAAGACCCCACTGTCGCAACGTGTAAAATAGATAGGGCCATGAGACTGTGTCAATGCCTTTCTAATGTCTAATGAAAGTAGCATAGTGGGAATTTGTTTGGTCTTTGCTATGTGGGAAAGGAGAGTTATTCTACGAATATTATCACTAGCTTGTCTGGTAGGGATAAAACCTACTTGGTCATTACTGACCAAGTGACCTACAACTTGGTTCAGTCTATTAGCAAGAACTTTAGCCAGTAACATCCACATTAATAAGGGAGATCGGCCTGAAATTCGAGGGGTTGGAGTGGTCAGCAGTCGGTTTAGGGATCATACAGATCGAGGCTGTGAGTGATTCTTGGCCGAGGGGGATACCACTGCGGAGGGAGTTGAAGGATCTGGTTAGGGAAGGGATTAAAAGTTCCTTAAAGTCCGCATAATAGGCCGCAGTGAAGCCATCCGGGCCCGGTCTTTTACCCCTAGACAGTGTAGAGATTGCCTGAGCAACTTCTTCCTCCGTAATAGGCTCCTCAAAGGAGGCCATCTGGGATGGCGAGAGGCGGGGTAAGTCCAGGTCCGAGAAGAATTCAGATGCCGCAGTAGTAGAAAATTGTTCTTGGGATGTGTAAAGAGTAGAGAGGTGGCGATGGAAGATATCTATAATTTTCTGGGGATTAGAAGTTTGTGACCCTAAGGGGGTGCGTAATTTAAGAGGTTTGAAGGAGGAATCCAGCCTCCAGAGCCTAGTAGCTAGCATGGAATCAGCTTTATTTGCTTTCAGATAGAATTTATGAGCTGTGCGGTTGAGCTGCTCCGTGGCATGGTCAGTTAGTTGCAAGTGAAGGGCCTGTCGAGCCTCTTCCAGCTTATCCCTATTGGCAGGGGAGGGGTTCGCTGAGAAGTCTTGAGAGTGAGTGTTGAAGGCAAGTTCAAGTGTGATCAAGTGTTTGAGTCTTTCTTTTTTGAGCCTAGAAGACAACTGTATAACCTGACCCCTAATGACCGGTTTGTGAGCTTCCCATAACGTGACTGGGGAAATATCTGGCGTTTGGTTGAGGGACAAGTAATCAGAGATATAGGTTTCAATCAGGAATTTGGTAGAGGGGTCCGATAATAGGGATTCGTTGAGGGACCAGGACGTGGCTTTAGTGTTAGGGACTGTTGTTGGGAGAAGTAGGGCGACGGCTGAGTGATCTGACCACGGAACTGGGATGAGACGGGAGTGAAGAATGTGAGGTGTTAAGGAGGCGTCAATAAGGATATGGTCTATTCTGGAAAAGACGTTATGTGGGCAAGAATAATGGGAATAGTCAGTCTTATGGGGTTAGCTTCTCTCCAGCTATCTATCAAAGAATATGATGAAAGTAAATCTCTGAACGGTTTCGCTGTGTGCAAGGATGAAGGAGATGCATTCGATTTATGCCGGTGGGGATACAGTACAAGGTTAGAGTCCCCGCACATTATGACCGCTCCAGTGGAGGAGGATGCTACTTTTTCAAGAAGATCCCTGAAGAAGGTAAGTTGGTCTGCATTGGGAGCATAGTAGGATACTAGAGTAATCTCTTTATCATCTAATAAACCTGTGAGGATCAGGTAGCGCCCCAGAGGATCTCTAGTTTCAGTGTGGCAGACAAAGTTCACTGATCTACGAAATCCAATAAGGACCCCTTTCCTTTTACAGGAGTCGTTGGCCATATAAATTGTTGGAAATTGGGAACTAAAATATTTGGGGCAGGAGGCTCTTGAAAAATGAGTCTCTTGAAGAAAAATAATATTGGCATGTGCGGACCTAAAGAATCTGAAGGCACGGGTACGCTTATTAGGGGAATTGAGCCCTTGTACATTAAGACTCAGTAGGTTAAGAGTCATGGTAAATTTTGTGGTTAGTCATCTGAATGTACTCACCCCTCGAAGATTGATGGGGAAGTGGTGAATGGTTTCTCTCCTTCAATGTACGGTCCAGCGGAACGCCTGAAACAGAGGGGAGGAAAGGGAAGAGAGAAGAAGGGCGAAAAAGACAGTACAAGCCAGACAACATCACATAAACACAACAATAGCGTGGTGCAAATCCACGGAATTCCGGGGACGTTGAGTGAAGGGGTCTCGCGGACCTCTGTCCACTCAAGGTAACCGTAATGAGGAGGGCACAGTGGCGTACCCACCCATACAAACCATATACAATATATGTAACATATCAATAGAACAACTCCTAGCTGGGATCTCAGTAAACTGTCATATAACGTGGGTTTAACAATGTAGATCCTACGCTTTAGGTTATGGGAATCCAAAAAAGAGGGAAGGGGGAGGAGGGTAACTTGATCCTTAATTGTGGGCATAGCCTCTACCAAATCAATATGCGTACTACTAGGGTATGTCAAAGAAGGGGCCATGAGTGGCGGGCAAAGTGGGTAGGAAGTAGGACGCAGTATGGGGTAAAGGGGAAAAGGGGGTATGGATATAGCTTTCAATCTCAGGCCTGAGATGAGGATCAAAAATTCTGATTAGAATGGGGGTGGTAGACGTGAGGGGGTGAGATTAACTGTTCCAACGATCCTCAAGGGCAGCGGTGCGGTGGCCTATATCGCAGATCTCTTTCAGAAGCCTGTTAGTTATTTGTTTGGAGGTGGTGTGTAGGGCCTTCTGTAACATAGCTTCGAATCGTTGTAACAGTGCTGATTGCGATCTATGTCTAGTTCTCTCACCCTCTCTGCCTCCGTGATCTTCCTCCTCCATCTCACTGCTGGATTCTGAGGCAGCCGGGCGCGCTGGAGAATGTGTTTTGGATGCGATCCGGGCCGTTTCGGTAGCCGGCTTAATTTTGGCCTTCTGTGTGTTCCGGGGGCCCGAGGAGGACATCAGCTATGTCGGGGAGGATTCCGCTGTCTCGATGGGTATACGAGGAGTGTGGGAAAGCGCGAGGCTTCCGGCTTAATTGAGGTTTGTATAGGCGGGTAGCGGAGCCGTCTCAGAAGACGTCTGTCATGACGGCTGCGCACATGCGCTTTCCCCCTCTTTGTGGCTATAAGATCCTCCACTCTTTTGGGAACGCTTTCCACAAGATTTTGCAGTGTCTTTGTGGGAATTTGTGTTCATTCAGCCACAAAAGCATTTGTCAGGTACTCATGTTGGATGAAAAGACTTAGCTTACTATGGTATTCAAATGGCTCTCTGCATGTCACTTAAATTCCTGCCCATTAAAGTTATCATGGACCAGACCCTTAATAGCTTAGTCATTTGGAGGAATGTTGGATGTTTTTGGCAACACCATGTATATAAAGATTGATCAACTTGTTCAAATGGTGTTGATCATCGAATGCAGCATGCTTTCAGGTGCATTAATCTTGCATTTGTGAACAGTTTGAGATGCTTCTGAGATTAGTAAGATTTCCCTAACAGGTGGATTTGCCATGTGATTGACCTTCTTCTTACTTGCATTTGACCTCCTTGTAAGCTGCATTAAACCATTTCAAGCCGCTTCGTGTTACCATTGACCTGTAGGAGGTAAAAAGCCGCTCTGAAACGAACAAAAGTCCATGTGCACAAGTTCATAAAATGCTGATTATAACTCTGCTGTTTGGCAGTTGACTTCTTCCACATGGCTTCTTCTCCACACTTCTTCTTCAACATGGCTTCTTCTCCACACTTCTTCTTCCATATGACTTTTTCTCCACACTTATTCTTCAACAAGGCTTCTTCAAAACATTTCTACTTCCAAAAGGCTTCTTCTCCACACTTCTTCTTCAACAAGGCTTCTTCTCATCAATTCTACTGCTACATGGCTTCTTCGCCACACTTCTATTACCACAAGGCTTCTTCTTCAACAAAGCTTCTTCTCAACAATTCTTTTTCAAGAAAGCTTCTTCTCAACACTTCTACTGCTACATGGCTTCTTCGCCACACTTCTTCTTCAAGAAGGCTTGTTCTCCACACTTCTTCTTCAAGAAGGCTTGTTCTCCACACTTCCACTGCCACAAGGCTTCTTCTCCACACTTCTTCAACAATGCTTGTTCTCCACACTTCTACTGCCACAAGGCTTCTTCTCCACACTTCTTCTTCAACAAGGCTTTTTCTCCACACTTCTACTGCCACAAGGCTTCTTCTACACACTTCTGTCACAAGGCTTCTTCTCCACACTTCTTCCACAAGGCTTTATCTCCACACTTCTTCCACAAGGCTTCTTCTCCATACTTCTACTGCCACAAGGCTTCTTCTCCACACTTCTTCCACAAGGCTTTTTCTCCACACTTCTGCCACAAGGCTTCTTCTCCACACTTCTGCCACAAGGCTTCTTCTCCACACTACTTCTTCAACAAGGCTTCTTCTCCACCCTTCTACTTCAACAAGGCTTCTCCAAACTTCTTCTATAAGGTTTCTTCTCCACATTTCTTCCTCCACAAGGCTTTTTCTCCACATTTCTTCCTCCACAAGGCTTCTTCTCCACACCTCTTCAGGCAAATTGAGTGACAGGAATAACGAGAACCCCCATCTTACAACATATAATGCAATCAATAAATTGAGGACAAGTATGCCTGGTAAGCATTTGGTATAGCCCTGTGCCAATAAAGAAGAATGGGCTACCTCCAGGCATAGCTGCCCTCAATTTATTCGCTGGCATTAAAGTACACCTGTTGCTTTGCTGTGCAAAGGCAAAGCACCGGGTTCACATTAAAGATTTTTTGATGAATAAATA
Organism: Nanorana parkeri; assembly: GCF_000935625.1. Classification (NCBI taxonomy): domain Eukaryota; kingdom Metazoa; phylum Chordata; class Amphibia; order Anura; family Dicroglossidae; genus Nanorana; species Nanorana parkeri. Next base: position 887,022 of record NW_017306379.1, read on the forward strand.
AAGCAGATTTATATCTGTCTGGTGTTTGGCTTTAGGGGCACGTTTAGATTAGACACAGGTTGTTATTCTGCTTCCATTAAAATGCCTTTATTCATCCCAGTGGATGGAGGGAGGTGTCATTCAAACACTGCCAATGTGTACACAGGAGCAGACATCAGCACTTAGAGGACGCGTAGGAATGTGTTCCTTAAGCATGCCAATGTTTGTGCCTTCGCTTATCCGCACAGTGCCTAAACCACCAGTTTCATACAACCACAGCAATACATTGAATTTGTGCATACAGAATAGCCCTGTCAGTCATTTGGCTTTTATATTGCCAACCTTACTTGCAGCAGTGAGACATCATAACAAAATTACTGTCCTGACGTTGCTGCAGTAAAACAGCGAGACCCTGAACAGAACAGAAGAGTCACAGAGCAGCCAGACAAATATATGTGAGCTGGAGTATAATGAGTTGGGGTGATATCACATGTACCCCATTCATTCCGTGTTTGCCTCCTCTTTGTAGAACTGAAGGTATAACTTTTTTTTTTAAGTTTTGGATAGCGTAAGGGAGAGCTACAACCCATGTCAGCTTTTTTTTGGTGTCTGTGACCCATCGGGTGATTTCCCTTCACTTGCTGTCTGAGAGCAGCAACAGGAAGTGAGGGGAAATCCCTCCGAAGTGAGGGAAATGCCTGGTGTTCAGCAGGGTCTTCCATCTATTCCTGTTCTGGTGACATTCTAAAATTTGGGGTTTTTTTTTCACTTTCAGTGATAACAGTCACCAGGGCATATAGAGAGAGTGAATCTCCCTAATAGGGATACAGACAGCAATAAATCCAGACAGGTGTTCTATTCCAGGATACAGTCCATGAACCCATCGCACTCAGAACCGCTGTTTCAAAATATTAAAGTGGGTGCTGCGGCTGTCAACGGATGGCAACCGTCACAATCACAAGTAAAAATGTAGACACCGGCAATCCAAATAGCAAATCAATAGCGTCTCTTTATTGACGCATGAAACATAGCATGATACATCCCATCTGTGTCCCTTGAGGGTGATTTCCCTTCATTTGCTGTCTGATAGCATCAACAGGAAGTGAGAGGAAATCCCTCCAAAGTGAGGGTAATCCCTGGTATTCAGCAGTGTCACCAGAACTGGTGTACCTATTGGAGAATTTTCCATCTATTGCTGTTCTGGTGACAATCTAAAATTTAGGATTTTTTTCACTTTCAGTGATAACAGTCACCAGGGCAAATGGAGAGGGTGAATCTCCCTAATGGGGGACACACAGACAGCAGTAACAACCAGATAGGTGTTCTAATCCCTCTCCACTCTATCCAAAACTAAAAAAAAAGAAAAAGGTTATCACTTTAACTCCAAACTTTTTGCACTAATTAATAGCTGACGCAGTAAAATACAGATGCCGTTCTCAAAGCACAACATAATGACGTATAGGACAGTAAGTATATATTTTGCCAGGGCTCCTCTTCAATCCTTTCATTATGCTGAGACTCACCAGATGAACTCTCAAGTTAAAATTGTTATTTTATCCTCTCTTAACCCCATGTAACTCTACGTTTAAAGTGCACCCTCCCTACGTTTCAGAATACACTTGTTAACATGAAAGCTAGAAAGTGTGCAGGAGGTGAGTATACCTTTAAGTCCTGCTATCAAATAAAGAATTATCGGAGGCAGTGTTTCATGAACCTTGTACCCATTCACGCAATTTATATGATGTGTTCTCATTAAAAACAAGTCTGGTGTTTTAGCAACAACGCTGTTTGCAAGGCATGGGATTATAGGTCAGTAAACAATGAACGTGTTGCCTAAGAATGCATGCCAAGTATCTTAAATGTCTCACTGTTCTGATACAGAATTATTGGCGAAAAAACTCTCTTTGTATCTTTGGCTAAAACTTAAGCAATTATTCTTGAAAACGATACAAATCTTGGGGGATTTGCGGTGTCATAACAACTTTTCGGTTCATTTCACAGGAATAATATTCATTTTAATTAGCAAATAAAAAAAAAAGATTATTGATGGGTCTTTACACTGCGACAGGATATTTGCTTTATTTACTGGCTATTTGTAAAACGTGAACCTGTGAACGGATGAGGATTTCTGAGGATAACTGTTCATTTTCCTTGTAAACAAAAAAAGTTTTCTGTAGACTTTGATCAAAAAAGAAAAAAAATCTAATGTATGTACATTCGCATTATAATAGAAAATGTCAAGAATGATTGACAAAGAAAATATTAATCATGTAGGCTAGAATAACTGTAGCTAGTGATGGACAAATACTGCAAAATTTGCTCTGCTTGTAAAATCCATTTTGCTGGGTTGATTATTTTTGACCACACCAGTTCACTCCCATTGAAGCCCAAACTTCCACCTCTGGTCAGAGGGTAAGCAAACAACTCATTGACCAGTTCACGCTCCTGAAGCCCAAGCACCAACCTGAGAGGGTGAGCAAAACACTAATTGACTAGACATGTGCACCTGCAAAAAATGTGTTTAGTTTCGTCTTGATTCGGATTTTGCGTTATTTCGTTTTTCGGGATTCGGGTCCGAAAGTCGATTCGTTTCAGGATTCGGACGAAATTCGTTAGCCGTAGTCTGTCCGAAATTCCGTTTCGTTTTGTTCGTTCGTTGCAGCAAAGTGACATTTGAGAAAAAAATTATTTTTCCCTCAAATGTCATTTTGCTGCAACGCAATTTCGTCCAACAAACGTAATTTCATACAGACTACTGCTATCGAATTTTGGAATCGGAAATTCGGATTTATTTGCATTCATTATATCTTTAATTTGGAATTCGGATACATCCGAATTTCCGAAATGTCGTCGGAATTTCGGTTCGGAACGAAATGAGTCGCACATGTCTATCATTGACCAGTTTACACCCATGCTCCTGCAGCCCATGCTTCCAGCTCTGCTATGGGGGTGAGCAAACTACTCATTGACCAGTTCGCACCCATGCTCCTCAAGCCCAAGCTCCCAGCTCTGCTATGGGGGTGAGCAAACCACTCGTGGACCACTTCACACCCAACTCCTGAAGCCTTAGTTCCCACCTCTGGTGAGAGGGTGAACAAATCACTCTTTGACCAATTCACACCCATGCTCCTGAAGCCTAAGCTCCCACCTGAAAGGGTGAGCAAACCACTCATTGACCAGTTCACAGCCATGCTCCTGAAGCTCAAGTTCCCAACTCTGCTGAGAGGGTGAGCAAACCACTCATTGACCAGTTTACAGCCATGCTCCTGAAGCCCAAGCTCCCACCTGAGAGGGTGAGCAAACCACTCATTGACCAGTTCACAGCCATGCTCCTGAAGCTCAAGTTCCCAACTCTGCTAAGAGGGTGAGCAAACCACTAATTGACCAGTTCATACCCATGATCCTAAAGCCCAAGCTTCAGCTGGCTATTTTCACGAATGTTTGACAAAATCAGCATCTGCTTCAGCCTCTTATTTTGTGACTCGCTATGAAATTGCAGTGTACAGTGTGATCACAGGGGGAAAGGAGACTGAGAAAAAGTCTCCTCCTGCCTGCAATACAATGATGACATGATCTCAGCCTATGCAAAATACTATGTTAAATGCCAAAACGACATGTAGATCTCATGTCAAGATTGATGACAAATCGCACAGCCAGTATATGTTAGTCTTTAAATGAGCAGGTCTTGTAGGTGACTATGACCCTAGATACTGCTAGCCCTGGTGGAGTACCATTGCCCTGGCTATAAACAGGGTGTATTTGGTAACAACAGCAGTCCTTTTTCCCAGGCTTTATTCAAACAACAGCCACTCTGCAGCGTCCTAAGTCATATCCAAATTAACCAAATTACTTGAAGACATTACATGGTTTATGTTGTTCTGCTGCAATGAATAAAAGGATTCCTGGTTTGCTACAGGGAACCAGGAATTGTAACAAATCGCATGAATCAGTATTCAGCTACTTAATGAAATTGGCTCAGTCCACTGTGTGCCTTAAATCGATTCCCTCACCTCTACAAGAAATAACAGAAATGGCAAGCAACTCGTCAATTTATTGTTAGCACGGGAAGCGCATGTAGGAAGGTCAGTTGACTACATGAGCATTGAACAAACAAATTACCTAGCACTCAACCCTGAGAGCCAACAAACGGGACTTAATAATATATTCTTCCAACATTTTAATAAAAGCAGGTAGTCGTTTCTATATATGTCCCAGTGTGATCCTGTTGTAGATCAGAGGAGGACCTCACGTCTGATGTACATTGTTAGAGGTGTGTAACTTCTGCTTTTATTAAAAATGTTAGAAGCTGGTTGTATTGGGACCTTTTTCAAGGCTGACACAGTTCAGTGTTAATACAATAAACTAAATACAGCCAAATAGTTTTTCTGCGTTTGAGAAGAGCTGCAAAGATTTAAAGTTTCTGTCAGGCTTTTATTTCCATCTGTGACCCAGTTGGGGAGATTTTCTCTCACTTCCTGTCCCTGTGACACTCATACAAGAAATGGCAAGGAAAACTCAATCCAGTGTCGCTCCAGGTTGGTCCACGCTTGCCCACTGTAGGCAAGTGCTTATCGAGCTTGTTACTGACCATTACTATTTTTTTTTTTAAATTCTTTTATTAACTGATCACATATGCGATACAAGCATGTGCACAAGAGACATACAGAAGCATAGGTTACAAGTACATGGCATACATGCAAGAAAAATCTTCAACGTCATGACAACACCATCCGATCTGAATCGTCTGACCCCGACACCCCAGTGGACCTATGAGTGTTGTTAGCTAAGGTTTAGATTATATCCTAGATAACGTCCCTGGGCTGTGTCAGGTGTGTACAGTGACAACCAAATTCTATGTATAACTACGCTGCCGTATCCAACGTGCCATGTCCGCTCCATCCTCCTGAGATGGGAGATATGTTAGGCTGGAGGAGAAGTCAAGGAAAGGCCGAGCAGAAGGAGAGCATGTCTTAACTTGTGAAATAAAGGTCCTATTCTGTATTCCCCTCAGCGCCCTCGCTAGCATCCTCCCCGGTTTGTTAGAGAACTCATAGAACATCCGCCTACCATTCCGCATCTTTCGTTTGACCTTAGCGAACAGCATCTCATTGATTTCCAGTCGTACCGCTCGGAGCTCAGCCTGGGCTGCTAGGGCTAAAGACCGTTTGTGTGCTGCTTCCAGGCGATGTAGGCGCCCGAACAGATGGTCTAAGTGCTTCGCCCCCTCCCGCTTCCTTCGCGCCCCGTGTTTCACGAGTATGCCCCTAACGACACACTTGTGAGCCTCCCAGGTGATCATAGGGGAAGGGGAGGAGGGAACGTTAGTGGCAAAGAAGGACGAAAGCGCCGCTTCCAGTTCCGTTGTGACTTGAATATCCTGCAATAGTGACTCATTTAGGCGCCACATATAGCATGGAGAGACAGGTGCTGTCAGGGATAGGGACATATGTATTGGAGCATGGTCAGATAAGAGAATACTATCTATGGACGCCGAGTGCACCCGGGGCAGGACTTTGTGTTCTACAAAAAAGTAATCTATTCGAGAATAGGTTTGATGGACTGGCGAGAAAAAGGTAAAATCCCTATCCTGTGGGTGTAGGACCCGCCACGCGTTAGTCAGGTGTAGGAGATGTAGCTCGGATTTTAGTTTTTTCAGATATGAGTATGCCAGATGGGATGTGCCCCTAGAGACATCTACCAGGGGGTCTAATGCAAAGTTGAAGTCCCCTCCGAGTATCAGTGTGCCGTCCGCGAATTCCAGGAGGATCTGGACCAGTGTGCGAATAAACCCCAATTGGTCCGTGTTGGGCACATAAACATTAGCCAGAGTCACTGACGCGCCACCTATCAACCCCCGCAGAAGCAAAAATCTCCCGTTGGGGTCCACATATTGGTCAGTGTATGACCATGGGACGGACCTGGCAATAAGGATAGATACACCCTTGGACTTCGTCAGCGGAGAGGGACAGTGATACCCAAATGGGAAGTCCCTATTGCCCAACCTGGGGACCTGTTCCCGTTTGAAATGCGTCTCCTGAAGAAACACTATTTGGGATTTGGCCTTCTTCAAGTCCGCCAGTAGTCTGGATCGCTTTTCTGGGACGTTCAGCCCCTTTGCGTTTAGAGAGGTAAAAATTGTGTCCGCCATGGCGGCAGGGGGGAGCAGACCCGGCGGAAAAAGAGGGAGGAGAGCAGGGAAGACCAGGCAAAGGAGAGCAGGAAGGAGAGAGACCAGAGTAAGAAAAAGTAGGATGTGAGGATAGAGCAGGAGTAGGCAGGAGAGGACAAACAGGTGTAATAGCAACACACCAAGGGGTGTGTGCAACCCGACCGGACTACCGGTACCGGTAAATCAACAAGTGTATCCACCCGTTGCACAATGCACGGTGTATCCCTATGTGGGGGTTGATCTGAACACGATGCAGATGTAAGGATCGCTAACCGATCAACAGTGTAAACAAAACAACTTGTAAGGAAAGGAGGTGCATGTCCCCCCTCCCATAGTGGTATGGCACGTTCCGCCGCACATCACCGGACTATCGTGACCTAGGGCCAACTAACCCGCAGCAGGGACAGCAGCCAAGGTGCACCTGGGACTCCAGCCAGAGCCTGGGTCTCCCACCTCTCTATCCGCCCTGCAATGTGCCCGCGGCAGGACATATTGGCAGGAGTGAGGTGCGGGCCCGTCCGCTGATTGCTGCCGAAATACTTCCGAATACCGCTGGAAGAGGACAGAGGTGAGGGGCTCCGGGGTCGGCGAGGCTGTGACATGCAGGGAGGGGGTGAGTAGGGTCAGTATCGTCCGCTGGCAACGTGTGGGAGAGGAGACTGTGCAGAGCTCCGGGAAAGCACGTCCTCACTCAGACATGCTCAGGCCACGCCCCCGACCATTACTATTTTAAGAGGAATGGATGACTGCTCCCCGGCACATTTGAAATGACTTATTTATTAATTCATAAAAAGGTTACACAGGGGATAAATCGAGACCTCTGATGCGTTCCATACATCCAGGTATTTTTTTATAGTGATCAATACCCAGGGGCGTTCCCACAATGAGGCAGCCAGAGACTGTAGCCTCAGGCGGAATCTCATTGAGGGGGGCGGCAGGTGTGGGAGGGGGAAGCAGCATGGGTGACTAACAGCAAACCCCACCACCACCAATGCCCAATGACAGCTCGGCCTGCCGCTCGGCCATCTGACAGCTTGGCCCCTTTCTCCTGGCTGCCTTAGGTAGTGAATAAGGTAGGGACCTGTTATCCGCCAGGAATCCAGTGTGCTCCTTACTCCTTGCTTGAGCTGATAACACAGTCCCTTTTCTCAACTGAAATGGCAACCAGCATTGTCAGCCCTGCATGCTGGATTACAAAATTCAACCTACCCTTGTCCCTTTCTATCCCTCTCCGTATAATAATTTTCTTTCCAGCAAAACAATGTTGTATCCCTTACTCCCGAGAACCTGCCTACAGATTGTGAGTAGGAAAAGGGCTCTTGGGAGATGTAGTTCTAGGGGGCGTGTCTATGTCAGTAGGAACTGAGCTCCCAGCAACTGCCCCTGCAAGAATTTTAAAAAGCCTGGTGAAGATGACACAAGGATTAATAAAAGTGGTTTTTCACTAATGGTAACAAGGGTAAAAGAAAATATTGTCGGGACATGCTCTAAGGGGAGGAGGAAGGTTTTTTGGGGGTAAATTTGAATACAATTTAAAGCTGAGCTTACAGAAAAGCAGTCAGTACGGAATAAAGAAAACAATGTAAATATATGTGTCTGGTAGGCCCCCCCATCTGGGTCAGTAGGGAGTCATGAAAATAATGTACGTATATGTGTCACCTCCATCTTGTATGAGGTCTATAGGATCTTGGTCAGGTTTTGTGGTCCACACACTTTTAAGTATGTTTGCAACTTATAGATATATGAGGTATGTAGTGCGAGTTTGAGGGGGGCTTTGATTGTAAACTCCTGCGAGAGGCAGGGAATGATGTGAACAGGTCTACATACTCTAAAGTTCTGCAAAATATGTCAGCGCTATATAAACACGGTAAATAAATAAATAACAGATGAACATAATCCAGATAATAATTTACATATTGTTTAGTTTACCACCAACAGGAATGTAAATGCCCTTTTACTGTAATGCCAGATTTAACATAGCAGCTTGTTTTTCAGGTAATGCTTATCATGATCTGGTTTCCCATTTCCCAGCATGAGTGGAGAACCTTTAAATTAACTTTATAACATAAGATTAGTAGTTAATGCACAGACAGAGTAAAAGTCTAATTGCAACGTGGACTGAATATGACACATGGCACTTTGGAGAGAGCCAGCTATAAAACCACACCCTGTCCGCCCTTTACTCCTTGCAGTAATGCCTTCGCCTTCAATAGCCTTTATCCGGGGTTGTAGTGTGCTTTGCAGGTCAGGCGACACTAATGTCATGTGATTATCCCAAGCAAATCTCTTAAAATCTGTTATAATGCCTAGGGCCAAGATGCCACAGAAGGTTTCTCATGAGAACAGCGGACGTGCTTCTGTCACTACATGGCATATTTTGTCTTGGGATGACCATTGTGCACACCTGCCTGGGAATGGGCTGGCTTGTAAGAGATAGTTTAAAAGCAGTAACAAAAAAAAACACATGAGGTTGGCTATAGTTATCTTGCTGAGAATGGGAGGCAGTAAGACGCTTAAGATGGTAAACTTGAGGCTTGGCTGATAAGAGGATACATTACAAAGGCCATTAGCACTTCCTTCTCTTTTCCTTAGAAGAGCGGGATCAGCTTTGTATAGCCAGGATTTTCCAGCAAGCAAGGAAACATTACATGAATCCTGTAATAAAGAGGGCAAATGTTACACCTTATCTCATTAAAGGACAGACATTGGCAAGGAATTTTTTTTTCACCTGGAGAATATGTGGCAAATGTACCAACCTATGTTCCATAAATATGTTCCTAAGTTTTAAAGTATTGAAGGTTACGTTTGGGGCTTGAGTTAGGTTTTAGAGTTCAGGCAAGGAAAAGTTTAAAGTATTAGCAAAGCCAAAACTTTTTAGGAATGATTAATTCCCCTGTGGGTTGTTTTTTTTTATTATCTGTGTCCAGTTGAGTAGATTTACTTTCAATTCCTCACCCACATGTGCAACAGTGAGAGGAATTCCCTTCTAGGACATTTGTCATCAGAACCCTATCCTTCCTTTTGATCTCAAGACACTTACGTTTGCCTCTCTGCCCCTTTCCCTATATTAACCCGCCCAGTATTCATACTTCCCTTAACTGTGCCCTGAAGGAATCTTTGTTTCTGTGGATGAAATCTTATCTCCTATACAGTGGCGTAACCAGAGTTATTGTCGCCCGGGGCAGA
>NW_017306379.1:896534-927979 GCF_000935625.1 Nanorana parkeri
ACTCCCCAATCAGGCACTGTAGAGGGCCGCTCGCAGTGGCCTCAGAAGAGCGAGCGGCCGCCCGATGACAGCCGGGTGATCGTGTCAGAGAGAGGGAGCCATGGCTTCGTTTAGCGGGGGTCGTGACGGCGCCCCCCTCAGTCCTGCGCCCGGGGCAAGTGCCCCACCTGCCCCCCCGGTTGTTACGCCACTGCTCCTATCATACATCTACGCAGAACCCCATAGACTTCTTTGGGGCTGTCTTCCATTAATTGCATAATTACATGCTGCAAGAATCTTTCTTTTTTGGATGAAGTCATCTTTCCCCTGGCCAAGCCTGTGCAGAACCTCATAGATTTCTGCGGAGATGTCTCCTGAGCAACCCCTGTATCGGACGGCCCATATGAAATCCTATTTCCTATTTCACACCTACCCAGAACCTCATAGACTACTTTGGGGCTGTCTTCTGTTAACTGCATCATTGCATCCTGCAAGAATCTTTGTATCTTTGGATGAAATCTTCTTTCCCTTGACCACGCCTGTGCAGAACATCATTTAATTCGGAGCTATCTCCAGAGCAACCCCTGTATCGGAAGACTGTTGGGCTCTACAGCACCTTAATGAGTAGAGGAAAGAAGATTTAGTTGGAAGCACTGATGATTCCTGCCAACCATGGGCTTCCAACGGAGGTAAGTATACATGTGTGGCACGGGAAGATCGTTTAGTTTAGGTAAGGGGACAAAAATAATAAATGCATTTTCTATAAGGTACAATTATCCTTTAATGGGTTAGCTTAAGACCAAGGGATCAGTAAGTATAGGGACATATATTAATTTTTTTATTTTAAGGGCCCACTGTTGAGAGGCTTCAACACACACATGTTAGCATGCATTTCTAAAAGGTAGCATAGTAATTTTGAATAGGCTGTCAACTACACAGGTTTTAACAGACCTGCAGCCATTTTTTTAACGCATGCCCATGTGTTGTGGTGCACTGGCTAGGTGCGGTGGGTACCATTCAAAAATTAGTTGCAATACACTGCATTTGGGTCCGTGGATTGGCATGCTTTGTGTTTTACAGCACATTACTGCAACACAGCAGCCTGAATTGGCCATAAATGTTTTCTTTACCCCTGGAACCCACAGCTTATTTGCTTGTAAAGCTAAACTCCAGAACTACTGTTGTAATCTTCTCTATTAAGGCACGCCATAAAACACCAACCTATATTTTTTTTAAAGAAATATCTTAACTCTCCAGCCCGATCAACAGCGTCCCTACAACATGAAAACGGAGTCGAAAGTTTGCTGACCGTCGTAATTGGAAATAAAACAATGCAGCTCATCGGGGCCGGAATATTGCAGAATCCAGATTTATATGGTGAAAGTCAGCCCAGGTCATGTTACCGGTAATATCTTGCGCCTGTTTATTGTATTCTTATACCTTGTGGATTGATTTTGTGGCTTTGAGCTGCAGCCATGTGCAAAGCTGTGTTCTGAATAGTAAAACGTTATCTGCTCGGAGAGAAGAAAATTGGGTAAAGTCCATCCAGATTCCGATTAAAGGGAAGCAGATTCAATGTGTACACTTGGAAAATAGAATAGAAGCAAAGGTTGAATCTCTGGCTTTTTACTAACAGAAGAATTTTATAGGCTGGCAATAAATGGTTTGGGTTCTTTTAAGTGAGTATTGGCAGAAAACAGTTACAAAGTTTTGTCTAGTTTCCCGGTAAGCAAAAAAAAAAACCTTTAGAAATGCCTATTTTACGGCTGCACAAGAGGAACTTATTGCAAGGCAAGAGTCTAGACATGACTCTATGTTTCTAATCTACATACACTGAAATCAGCACACGGGGAATAGCACTAGCAGAACCTCGCTGAATGTACAATATAGAATTCTCCTTGTAAGACAGCCAAGCAATCACCCTCATGATCGGTGGGGTGTTATCTGTCTCTAGACAACGGAGATAGGGCACACCTTGAATACAAAGCAACCCTGGCTTAGATATTAACTCCAATGTGTAAGTCACTGTGTATTCTTTGCATTTCCTCACACGCTGCTGTAGGTCTGACGTATCGGCAAATTTGCATTTATACTGTTTCATTTTTCTGCAAGTGTTTAAATAACGCTGCAATAGAAAAGTTCAAGTATTTGTAAACCGAAATCAGTCAGTCAATCAATCAATCAATCAGAATCAGAGTCAATCAAAAAGGTTCACATGTATTTTCAAAAGTTTTTTTAAATATGTTTAAATCAGAAGAGTTCATAAAACGAATACCTGGTGATCCTGCCATGAAGGTTCTTGTTGAGGCACTTCCTGAAATAGGGGGACCACGTTCTGTTCCCAAAGAATATGGCACTCCAACGGCAGATAGAATACGTCTATTTATTGACGTACATACAAAGAAAGCATAACACACTTAGTGCAACGTTTCGGGGTCACGTGGGATGTTTCGAGTTGGGAGGAGTCAGGAGTGCAATGGGTGCATGGACCGGCACGATCTGTTCCTGTCTCCCCATTGTGCTTCTACGTTGTCACCCAGTCTACATGGTCTCCAGTGTAACAGATAGATAGATAGATAGATAGATAGATAGATAGATAGATAGATAGATAGAGTAGATACATAAATATATACATACAGCAAAACTAATTTGTTTTGTCTAGAAAAAAATCCCCCACGAACTAAAATACCACATTTATCCATGGTATGGATTTCAGGAGACTCAGATTACAGATCAATGCCTCCTTCTGATCTGTAGATATTCCTGTAGGCCTTACTGCTCTCTTTCTCAAACTGCTAAGTGGAAGAGTCTGCTTGTATTATGGCTGCCTGAGTCCCAGATCCCCTTTAGTCTGACGGACTCTGAAAATATCTCACCAAAGTTGAAGGTTCTATTGCAGGCAATGACAATTATTTGACTTCAAATGGGTGACCTGGCATTTTTGGTATGGCATATTGTTTATTTAGGTTGACTCCTTGGGTGTTGGCCAGGAGAGTAGAAGACGTACGCTCTTTGCTCGTTTCAACACATTGGTAGGTGTGTTGAAGCCTTTAGGAGGACATCCCTTTATGATGGACTCAATGAGTCCATGAGTTGTCCGGTAGCAGTGGCTCACCGACAATGAGTTGCAAGCAACCCATTTCAAGATATACTTCCATACTAACAGTGCCAACAATGCGCAAGAATCTCATTTATTATTAATGTGCTAACCATCATAGGGCTGTCAGCTATTAGAGAAGGGTGCCTCGTAGTTTTGATACTATACCCCATCCATTACAACTGTCATGCCATGAGAACTACACTGACAAGGGGCTCTGTATAAGTGATCTTCCTACGTGTTTATTCATGCTTAGATGCAATTTCCATCAAAGGCTTGTGTAGCCAAACCAATGTTTTGGGGTCCTTGTGGGGAAATAGTGGACAAACCATCAAGGTTCAACAGCGAGCATGTATAAAATCTACCTTGAAACCTTGAAACATACACCTTACAAGTATCATATTTTTGAGGCAAATTTATTTCATTTTATGTATCATATTTCTCTTATTTTTAGACTAATTACGCTAAGAGACAACAGATTTCTTTTCACCTAATCTTGGAAATTTCTACCTTTTACTGCACTTATTCTCACATGTGCTCTCGTCTGCGTTACACGGTGTTCTTGCTGCTCTGTGATTGAATGTCATGCAAAACTTTGACTGTATAAACAGCGCAGAGAGTCCAGCTTGGCTAAGAAAACTTGCTTGAAAATTGAGCACACTAATCTTTTCTACCAGAGCCCTCTGGGGTCTTTTCTGCATTTTTGGAATACTTCTTTGGATTCCATAGCCAGGATTTTTTAAAATTTTTATTTCAGGAATCCAATGTTGTTTTTGGTGAAGGAGAGCTCTCCAAAACTTTGCCTGAAACTTACAAATGTTTGGCATTGACCCCTGGCAGATAAGGAAAGCGCTATTTCTCAGAATTCAGCATCTCATATATAATTGAAAACACACAAAGAATTATTGCAGATCTCCACCTCAAGACGATTTAGGAGAGTTTTCTAGAAAAGAGGAAATGTGAGGTTTCATGGGTTGCTAGTCGTAAAATATGTTGGTAGATTTTGGGTGTGTGAGTGTTACGCATGAGTTTGTGGTCAAATTGCAAACCTCTGATTTAAATAAGTACCACCCACTATTGATTTGCTAATCTGCAGCAGTTGGAGCTTGTATAGAAGCAAAAATGAGTAATGTGATCCCTGAACAGCCACAAGGGATGACTTATGTGAATTTCATCAACTGGTGTAGACTTATAACTGAGCTCTTAGTGTAGTTATGGGAGTCTATAGGCACATGTTGAACTGGATGGACCTGTGTCTTCATTCAACCTGATCAATTACGTAGCTATGGGCAAACAAAATGACCTATATGATGCAGTTCACCATTAGCATCAACATAGCAGTTTGTGTTTTTATGAGTCCTTTTAACATCATTTTATTATTTGGAAAACCTGACAATTGATCTGTTATATTTCTTCCTGGAAACAGGTGACAACATTGTTCATTCTTCAGTGTAATTGAATACCAACATTGTCAACCTGTGTGTAGTTTTAAATAAACTTTAATTAAAAGACAAACAAAGTCCATCTGCATCTAACTCATTAGCACTTGAGTACTGGCCTGTATATACCCCTTCATTACCAGACTGGTTTTAAGATCTGTAAAACCTCAACTAACAATTACTCAGTCATAAAACACAGAATCCAAAGAAATTTAACATACTTTATTAGACAAATATTTTTTTGATGGTATTTATTAACAACTTATTTATAATTTTCAGTTTATAACGAAAAAAAAAGTTGGGTTTGTTAAAATTTCATATATTTACCTTTAAAACAATTAATCCCAAAAGGTCTCAGAAGCATCAGTGGTGAGTGACACTTCAAAACCACCCCAACCTTACCTTCAATCTGATGCTGTGTTTACAAGCATTCAGCTTTCCCCTTACTCTCCTTCCTCCTCCTGTAAATGGGCTAATGGTTTGTAAACACTAGTAGTGATGGCTGTGATTGGTTCACACTGATCACAAGGTACAGAGCTACTCAGATCGCCTCTGTAAATCGTGACTGTGATCCGAGTTGCCCAATGATGGCTCGTTCACAGCCATTTACGAATGCACTGGAGGTGTTAAGCAGTTACAGCAACAGTTTGGCTTTTATTGCCTTAAACAAAAATATTTAAGCCTTATGAATAAAAGACGATCATTGTAAGCCCTCTCACAGTTGTATTTATTTAGTTAGTACAGGCATTTATATAGTGCCAAAAATGTATTCAGTGCTTCACCTCAAGGAGCTTACAATCTAAGGTCCCTATCTGTCAGACGTCCCAGGGAGCTAGTAGTGAGATGAGGAACCCACTGGCAATAAGCAGCTGACAGTCCAGAAACGCGGTACAAGTTTAGGGATAATCCAAGAGGGGTAGTCAATGTCCAATCCGGGTCGAGGCAGGCAGCGAAGGTTCAAAGGCGGAAGACAGTCCAAGGGTCGGTAATCGGGAAGGATACACAGGGGCAACAGGCAATAGGAGGATCAGCAGGGAGGCTAGGTGTTCACCATAAGGTGGAATAACTCAGCAATAAGCCAGAGCTCAGGCCAGGTTTTTATAGCCAGGGGAGGTAGGACCACCCCCTGGTCACTGAGGCAACCAGGAGGCCTCCCTCCCCGGGAACCAATGGCAGGCGAGGAAGATGGAAGGTGTGTACTGGGAACCTCCCCCAGCAAGGCTCACACCTGATAGCCAGATGATGCAAGAACGCTATGCTCCCGGGGATGCGCGCGCAGCCTGCGTACTGCGCATGCGCCCACGCCGCATGACTCGCGCATGCGCACCTGCACCTCGGGCACCAGTTGTTCTACCGAGCTGAAGGGGGACCCGTGCCCTGCGCCGTGCCCGTGGTCCCCGAGTAGAGGTAACATCCCCTGCTTCCTGACACTATCTCACATGCATACATACACATACCAGGGCCAATTAACTTTCCAGCATGTACTTTGGGCATAGGAGGAGACCCACACAAGCACAGGAAGAACATGCAAACTCCATGCAGGTAATGTTCTGGCTGGGGTTTAAACCAGTGACCCCTGTTCTGCAAGGCAGATGTTTTTAACCACTATTGTCTCAACCACTGTAACTGCTATTTTTGCTGGACAGCTTGTCCTGCAAAGTGAAAGTGTTAAAATAATGGCTCTACTGGCAGGATCAAGATATAAAAAACTATGTTACAGAGAGGACTTTTTCAAAAACAAAAATTGCTGTGGTAATGCTAGTCAGGGCCATCTTCAATATTGATTGGACCCTGGGCAAACATTATCATGATGCTGTACCCGGCCCACAGGAGGGGGTATCAGAGCCCAGTAAGCAAAGGAGGGGTGGGGCGGGGGGGGCACTACACTGGCCCCTGGAAGCGATCTGGCGGCAGCTCAGCTGCCAGAATCGCTTCCAGTGTAAAGCCAACAGTCAGCCTCTCCGGGCCTTCACCCCAAGTGTCAGAACGTCAGGATGCAACCCTAGTAGTTCTGCCACTGCTGGGTGTATATCTTTTGCGGTCTCAGGGTGCATCTGCTTTGGGCCCCACAACAATGACTGAGCCCAGGACAACTGCCCCTTTTGCCCTGACTTAAAGACGGCCCTAATGCTATATTATACTGTATATCATCTTTTTTTATTTTGCCCAGAGTTCAGTTTTAGAACAGCAATGGAATACTCAAGCTAGCTTTTGACAATAGGGAATGCTCCCCAGAACAATTTTCAATATAAACAATTTTTCATTCAAACATTTGGTCATTCAAACGTGCGGTACCTTTGCTTCCTGGTAAGGCATTCTCCAGCCCCGCCCCCAGCATGCACAGCCCCACCCATGTCCCGCCCCTATCCCGACGAAGCCCCGGCTAGTGTGAAGGAGGAGACAGGAATTGGACAGCTTGGACCAATGGCACTTTTCCATTGGTCTAAACCATCCACAGCGATTACGCCCCTAACAAAGAGTAGAGGCTGTGACAGCTCTTGCCTCACTAGTTATGTTATACAAGCAGTGGGGAAGCCTGCTGCTGTGTAACCTAACTACCTGTCAAAAGCTGGATGCAGCGCCACCTGTAATTAACAGGCAGCGCTCCATCCATGACAGGTTACACTGCGGGGAGGCTTTACCTGCTGTGTAACCTGTTACAAGCCGATCTGAATTCAGAAAAAGCTGTCAGCTTCAGACTTGAAGCTGACAGCTTTTTCCTCCATAATACAAATGTGAGGCTCTCACCTGCCTGCCCTGACCGCACGTCTCCGATATACACGTATAGGTATTCTGCATGAATATTCAGTTGTCTTAGAACAGATGTACAAAAATGTCATCATCTAATGGAAGGGGGTGTGGTCTGGATATGGAGGAGTGAGGCCACAGCTTGCCGGAGCTCTGCACAGCCTTTTCTCCCGGGACGTCTCAGTGGACTTTACGGTGCTCTCTCCCCCTCATGTCACAGCCCAAACGGTCCCGCAGCACGTCCCCAACGTTACCTCCCCGGGATTTGCTGCATTACTTCGGTCACCCGCGAATCAGCCGCAGGCCGTGCCAGAATCCAATATGGCGCCCGGCCGTTACGCTGTGGTGAGTCAGCCTCCCCCAAAGAAACAGACTAAGCCAGCACCAGGGGCCCTAAACACTGCATCCTGCTGGTCGAATGAAGAGATCTCTCCGATCCTGACACCCAATCCACCACCCGAGGACGCACCTCAGAGCCCGGGTCACACTGCAGCAGGTCACAGCGATGAGGCAGACAGTGACTACACATGGCGATCCCTCCTCCCTAAACTCTCCACTAAGGCAGACCTGGACGAGATGGCTGCCAAAATAGTTCAGGCATTGAGGACAGAAGTCCATGAAATCAAACAGCAAGTGGAGGCATTAGACAGCAAAGTGACTGCTGTGGAAACCATTACAGATGATCTCCACTCCAGGGTGTCTGCGATGGAAGCTGCAAACGCGGCCACGCAACAGAAATTGACCACCATACTTTTGAATCAGGATGACGCGGAGAATCGCAGTCGCCGTAACAATATCAGATTGAAAGGCATTCCAGAGGCAACATCAGACCCTGAACTGCGATCCACAGTTACAGCTATACTTAATATGTACCTGGACAAGCCTCCTGGTGACCCCATCGAACTTGACCGTGTGCATCGGGTACAATCGTTTCGCCCACCGGACTCTAACACGCCCAGGGATGTGCTGTGCAGGCTCCACTTCTTCGCAGTCAAGGAAGAGATCATGCGGAAGGCATGGAACAATGGCCCGCTAGATTTTGATGGTGCCTCGACACAAGTGATGCCTGATTTGTCACGACACACGCTGCGAATGCGCAGGCTATTAAAACCCCTGCTGGATGTCATACACGCTGCAGGAGCCTCTTACCGTTGGGGCCATCCGTTTCATCTCATTGTTCACCACCGGAATCACTCTTTTGCCCTCCACTCACCTTGCCAACTGCCTAAACTGTTCCAATGGTTAGATAAGGCACCCATTGATCTTCCGAACTGGCTGGATTTCCCTACAGGCCCGGCGGATGCCGCGCCTAGAGCCCAAAGGCAAGATCGCCCTCCCAGAGGAAGACGCCGCTACCCACTTCATTCATCTTCGGTGCCAGCACCTATCAGCCACAAAGCGTGAAGGCGGGAGCCATAGACGATCCACAGTTTTTTGTAGTTGGAACTCACTCTCTGTTGTTTGGGGTTCGACAGCCCAGTGGACGGTGGTCCCAAACTAGGCAGGGGGCGGGCTCTGTGTTCCTGACATCGCCCCTACAGTGGACCCAACCGACCTCCACCTGCCAGACAAGGATGTCTGTGTGGAGCTGGCGGTATACAGGATGCAGGTTATAGTATTTGCTTGCAGAGTTCCCTTCTCCCCCCCTCCCCATTTTTGGATTGTTTGTTTTGTTTTATTGGTAGTTATGTATGAATATGCTGGGGTCCCCATCCGTTCCCATCATAATATCGTGTTCTTGCTATCATCTAATGGAAAATATCAGAAATATCCCATCTCTACAGATCTCACTGGTGACATTTGTCTAATCGATTATGCATCTGATCAACTGTTTGATCCGACCGTGTCATCTCTTGGTTGTGAAAAGCGATCATTCGATACGACGCCAACAATAAATTTGCCTGTAACGATCCAACTACTTTTAATGAGAAAAGTTAATCTGAGACGTTAGCTGTCGCTGTGAACACAACCGCTCTGTGCTTTTCAATTGTTTATTCAATCAGAGAAGACAAATAATGATTGCCTAAAATCCCAAACTGATCAAAATAATGCCAAGACAAACTACTGAATGCAGAAACATCTACGATGTTCCATCCAGGCTGTTTTATATTCACTACAACAAATATTATTTTGTGATATATTTTTTTTTTTCAGCAAATAGTCTTTATTTGAATTTTGTCAATAAGAAAAATACAATAAGACATTTTAGTCTGCCCCCCGTGGTGTGCAGACGGCACTTTGTTAAATACAACATAAAGCAAGAAATAACAGCTAATACTGTGATATCAGTAAAGGTATCAAAATACAATGTTTCCGTGGTATAACAATGCATTTAAGAGAAATGCAGACCTAAGGCATAACATCGTTTTGTTTCCAAACAAACTAGAGAACAACTAAGCATCACAATCACCTGGTTGCAACGTAGGTTCGCCTGAACCTGTTGGATTCTTGATGAGACTATATAAGTTCAGAGGGAATGAGAACGGGTATGGAAAATAGAAGTACATGGAATGGAGTGGTGATATATTTTTAAAAATAATATATTATTTTATAATAATGTAATATTATGATAAAGGGTTGCAGATTTATAACGCTGTCTTTGTCTCTATAGGGGAGAATCTCTTTAGTTCCTTTGCTGGTGTTGAATATCAGAACAGGAAATGAGGGGAAATCTAATTAGTGGAGACACTTTACATAAGGAAGGGGCCCATTTACACCTTCACGTTCTCCAGCGTTCACTAAGGTATCACAATTTACTGCAATGCACTGCAATTGACAGCTTTGAATGGGCCCTTAGAATGCATGCATGTTATTCAGCTTGCTAATGTGCATTGCATTAAGGCAGGCCATTCATTTGAACAGGCATTCTAACAAACCAATGCGCTGGTTTCATTGTAGTCCAGCTCACTACAACACATGGCAGTGCATCACCATGCATTCTGATGCACCCCAACACAGATCCCTTGGTAGGGTGCATTGGGGTGCCATTAAAAATCAATGCCCCCACAGCATACTGATGTATCTATTGAATGATTTCCTGCATCATGGTAATGCATGTGCTGTTGCAGTGCAACAGTGTGAACCCAGCCTAAGGGTTATAGTGGGTGGGTAATGTTGGGGTTATAGTGTGGATTATTGTTGGAGCTGCAGGGAGGGTTAATTTATGAGTTGCAGGGAGTCAATGTTGAGGTGCCCATACACCTTACGATTATCGGCCGATTTTCGTTTGTGATTGCGTTTTCATCCGTGATTTGTAAGGTTGATGGGCAGTGTACAACCGCAAAAACTGTACAATGGTACGACTTTTGACTTTCCAGGTTAGAAAACTTTGGTCGATCATACGATTTTCGCAAGGTTGGTGGTGTTTCCGTACGTCAAAATTTGTGCGATTAACACTGCTCATGCGCAAACAAAAATACGTGCGGTCGATTAATGCAATTCATCCCGGTGTTTTTTTTAACTACCGCTGATCCAACCTTGCGATAATCGGGGCAGGATGGGGCCGACGTATGAAAATCATACTACGATTCGATCATTGGACCAAAAGTTTCGTCCGATGATCGCAAGGTGTATGGGCATCTTTAGAGTTACAAGGAGTTTTACTGTTGGGCTTAATGTTAAAGTTGCAGGAAGGGTTCATGTTTCAGGGTTGCAGCAAGGATAAGCATTAGTATTAGGGTTACAGGGGGTGTAAGGATTACAAAAAGGGTTACTGCCAATATTGAGGTTACAGAGAGGGTTAGTGATTGGGTAATAGGCAAGGGTCAGTGTTAGTATTACAGGAAGGGTTAATGTGTTACCGAAAGGGTGAGTGTTAGTTTTGGGGGTAGGGAGAGTAAGTGTTGGGCTCAGTGTAAGGGTTACAGAGAAGCAAGTGTTGAAGTTACAGGGAAGACACGTTTTGAAGTTACAGGGAGGGCAAGTGTTGAAGTTACAGGGAGGGCAAGAGTTGAAGTTACAGAGAAGGCAAATGTTGAAGTTACAGGGAGGGCAAGTGTTGAAGTTACAGGGAGGGCAAGAGTTGAAGTTACAGAGAAGGCAAGTGTTGAAGTTACAGAGAGGGCAAGGGTTGAAGTTACAGAGAGGGCAAATGTTGAAGTTACAGATAGGGCGAGATCTGAATTTACAGGGATGGCAAGTGTTGAAGTTACAGGGAGGGCAATTGTTGAAGTTACAGAGAGGGCAAGTGTTGAAGTTACATGGAGGGTTAGGTGAGGATTACAGGAAGTCTTAGTGTAAGACTTGGTGTTAGGTTTACAATGAGGATTATTGTTTGCCTTGGAGTTACAGAGATAGTTAGTGCTGGTCTTAACTATAATTATTATAATTATTATCATACAGGATTTATATAGCGCCAACAGTTTGCACATAACTGAACAATATAAGGAAGACATTACAGTTACAATACAGGTCAAGACAACATTTTAATGAGGGCCCTGCTCATGAGAGCTTACAATCTAAAAGTGAGGGTTATTGTTGGGGTAACAAGGAAGTATAAGAGGGGTCTTAGGAAAAGGCCATATACTCCTAACAGAAGCTAATGCATCACAAACACAGTAGAATTTGAAACCGTTTAGATTATTGCAAAGAGACGTTCTACCTTGTGGAATTCTCTTTTAAGAGACAAAAAAGCTGAAACTCAACAACAGTAAATCCAGCTGTAAATGAATCAAGCTAGTTTGTCAGACTGGCAGACATGAATGTCCTGGTTCAGCAGCAACAAAGTCCTGGCTGACTCCTGGACGTAGGATCCTTCTCAGTCACATTAGAAATCAGAGCATCAGACGACTATCAGATGTCAGTGTTGAAGGTGACAGTGCGGAATGCCCTTGTGTTGGCCTTTTTCTGCCACCATCAACTAAATGCACTATAATCTGATTTAAGTGCAAGCCTAATGTTACTATGCTGGGAGAAGCTTTGTGATTTCATGTTTTGTTTTTTGCTTTTCATTTTGTAAGTTGTCTTTCCTAATCCCTTTCTGTTCACAATGTAATGAGCTACTTAGTGACAAATAAATAAACTTTGTATTACCGATTCACCAGTCCCGCATGATAGCTTTTGTAGTTTCACCGCAGCCGAATGTTGAGGTTGCCTACCCTCTGTCTATGAAATCTCTGACAAGTAAGCATGATGGGAGTTCATTAGTTTTAGGACTTCACTGGCCACATGTTTGTTGCAGATCAATGACTCACTAGATAGCCATCACCACTGAATACAAGCCAGCAACGTCTATTGCCTACCATCCTTACAGATTTTCCTTCAGAAGCCTACATCCTCCACCTCACATCTAAGTAGGCTAAATTACAAATAGCAATATAAGGTACTAAAGTGCACAAAAAAAGTCCACAATTCAAGCCATAAAGGACAGGCATGTTTGACTCAGCTACCTAACTTAATACCTGTAGTATATTTCTAAGACCTAATGTACTCGTCACATCATCAAGAAAGTTTCTCTGCTTCATTACCCTACAGTGCAGAGGTGCACAAAATTGCACTTAAATTTAATGATGTAATAATACGCTGCTTTATAAAAAGACATTTGACTGAATATGTTCCATTTTAACTAGAAAGGAGCACTGAAATCCTTTCTTTTTCGACTCGTGCACTTAAATCAGTCTTTGTTCCATGGAAAAAGGCCCTATGTTTATGTTAAGTGGAATGGGAAAACTAAAATTTAGAGATCTCCTTTCGACTAATTGATTTAGAAATGTGGACATTGGTTTTAAAATTATAAAAACACACGGTATCTATCTATCTATCTATCTATCTATCTATCTATCTATCTATCTATCTATCTATCTATCTATCTATCTATCTATCTATTCATCTATCTATCTATCTATCTATCTATCTATCTATCTATCTATCTATCTATCTATCTAAGTTTGAAGTTTTATTTGTTCTTGCACGAGGCAAACTGATCAAGTCACCCTGCAACAAGACCAAATGGCTAGACCTGCTCATGTGTAGCGTCCCTAATTGTGCCATCCAACTTCATAGCAATTAATGAAGAAACAACATATAAACAAATGGCTTGTGACAAAACTCCACACGGCCATCCAAATAAACAACAACTTCGCTGTGTCATTTTCTACTAATTAGGCTATATTTACAATTTGCTTCGTTATGTACATCACCACCAGTTTTCATCCAATGGAAACGTTAGCGCTTCGTACAATAAGCTTTGTGTGGGCATTTACTTAGGGCTCTTATGCCAAAGTGCCAAATGCTATAGTCCATCTGGTGCTCATGATTAAGGTTCCCTTGCCAGCCACAGAACTTTTTCTTAAAGCGAACCTGTGCTTTGCCGATATTGCTCCCTGTTATTCGTCCTCTTCAGCCCCTCAAAATCAATGTGTAGGTTCTGACCATACACTGGGTAAGATCCATCCTCAATGTGCAAAGTATAAGTGTACTTTAAGACCTCATTCACATGAGTGGCACCCGTCTTAAAAGTGATCTTTTAAGTGATTCTTTTTAAAATTCCTGTCTTGGTGAAATCCTTGTCACCAGGCTAGATGTCAAAAGAGGTACATCAAAAACAATTTTTAAAAAAAGCTGTTATTCCATTGGGAAGATTTCACTTCCTGTACTAAAGAGACAACTTCAGAGAAAAAAATATCCCATCATCACTGGGACGTCAGCTAATTATTGGTTAGGAGTGAATAAAAACCACTATTATAGCGACTCGCTGGCTTCAGCTTGGTTGCACACATGAAACAGGGATTCCCTACAATGGGTACACAGGTAGCAACCCAAAGCATGATAATACAATAGGAGTGACAAGCAAAGTTCTTTAGCAACATAAAAAAAAAAGCCAGTATGTTTCAGGGGTCACAAGCTTCTTTTCTTCAGGTCTAAAAGTGCAATGGGAAGTGAGAGGAAAACTGTCCAAAGTAAAGACAGTGGTCACCAGGACAAATAGATAGGGTGCATCTATCCAGCAAACACATACCCATACACACATGGGTTGAACTGGATGGACCCTTGTCTTTATTCAACCTCACCTACTATGTCACTATGTTACTATGTAAATATTATTAAAAACCTGGGGGGGTTCAAACCCTTCCTCACTCCATCCAAACCCCTCAAAAAAAGTTTTGGTTGATATTCCACCTTAAGGTGACTGATTATCACAAATTCAATGGGCATTTTACATGGTGAATAAATAATGGTGATTCACCAAAGTGAGATTATATGGGTTTTGCCCATCAGCGTTTGCTTGAATTCACTCTATAGAGCATATTTATATATCAGTTAATCTGACATTCACCAAACATTCACTGCAGGTGAATCTGGTGCACATGTTTCAAATGACAAGTGATTCAAGTGATTGATTCCTCACCTGTGAATGTTTGGTGAAAGTCACCTTAACTGCTTTTTAAATATGCCTCAATGTATTATCTTTTAGATTGTAAGCCCTCACGGGCATGGCCCTCCTTACCATCTTGTCCTGAGTTGTATTGTAATTGTAATGTCTACCTCGTATTTTATTTGTAACTGTTGGCGCTATATTAATCCTGAATAATAATAGTAATTACGCAGCTGGCAAATCCCCATTGCAAGTTGGCAAAATACACTGTAATAAATTGAGTGAATGTAACAAATTGAAACCTGGAAGAATATGGGAAGACTGTTGGGCAAAATGACCATCAAAACATTTAAAAATAGTCCCTTAAGTTATTCTAGCCACCATTTGACTTTATAATACGTTCCACACCGCTAATCACTAAGCAAAGTGACTTAGTGGTTAACACCGTGTCACTGCAGCTCCTGGGGTTCCGGGGTCATTCCTTACCAGGACACTGCTTGGGGGTTTTATTTCCTCCAGGTGCTCCAATTTCCTCCTGCAATCCAAAAACATACTTTTAGGTTAATTAGTTTCTGCCCAGAGTGTCCCTAATGTGCTTGTATGTGAGATTGTAGCAGAGACTTTAGATTGTAAGCTCCTTTGGGGGCTGAGACTGATGTGAATGGCTTGATCTTATCTGTAAGGCACTCCAGAATATGTTGGCAATTCATAAAGAGTGACAAATAAAAAATAAAGTTCTACAGTTCCTAGTTACAATTAGCCGTTTATTGTTAGCTGTTTGTTGATTTGTTTCTAATTAACAGGTAAGAATTAACCTTGTTTTCTGCTCCACTAGTCAAACAGTTTATCAGTATATTGCCTTGAAAGCCTGCGGATCCCAGAGAGGTGAGCTGTGCACTTTTGAACTGTGTTATATAGCCGTGAGTCCTACAGCACAAATTGCATCCCTCAATTCTTCCATGCTGAGCTTTCTGTGAAACAATGTTTGTTATTTTACTCTTCAATTATTGTTTCCTTTTTACTCTTTTCCTTTTTTTTTTCATATTTTTTTTAAAGTCATAAATATTGCTGTATTACTTCTTTAAATTAAAGTAGAAACTGAAGCCAAAACTCTTTTAACCTTCCTGGCGGTAATCCCGAGTGTGGCTCGGGGTTAGTTTTCAGTACCAAAAGCGGTACCCCCGAGCCACACTCGGGATTACACTGTGCGTCACTTACCTTGTCCCTACGAGCCCCGCTGTGTCCTCTGGCCGATGCCGGCATCCGTCTTCCGTGTTCCGTCCCTTGCGAGCACCTGCGTCGCAGGGGGGGCGGAACCGGCTGGAGATATAAAAGTAAAAAATAGAAAAGAAATACTGAGATAATCAGACCGCCAGGGAGGTTTTGGATACAGTGAGGGAGTGTCATAACCCCAGTCAGCTTTTCTTTTTTTTTTCTTGCCATCTGGGTCCCATTCTGGAGATTTCCCTTTACCTGTCCGATAGCCACAGCAGGAAGTGAGAGGTAACCCTTCCAAAGTGAGAGAAATTCCTGGTGTTTAACAAGGTCACCAGAACCAGTGGCCCCACTGGAAGATATATTCCTGTTCTGGTGACAAAACTAAATTTGGGATTGTCTTTAACTATCAGTGATAACATTCACCAGACAAATAGAGAGGGTGAATCTCCTTAATGGGAATACAGACAGCAATAAAAACCTGACAGGTCTTTTAATCCCTCAACACCTTATCCTAAACTAGAAAAAGTTTTGGCTTCAGTTAAACGATATTTTTATTTATTTATTTATTTGTATTTATTATTTAGTTGAACTATTTGAATTTTTAGATTATAAGCTCTCACGGGTAGGGCCCTCCTTACCAAATTGTCTTGATTTGTATTGTAACTGTAATATCCTCCTTATATTGTAAAGCGCTGCGCTAACTGTTGGTGCTATATAAATCCTGTATAATAATAATAATAAAAATAATAATAATAATAATTTGCAAGAGTCTAACATTATGTCACATTCAGGCACTTACACTGAATGCATTTAAAGCCCAATTGAACAAACTGTATTTGTTACTGTACTATGGTCAGGCTGCATATACAGTAAACAATATAGTAATAAATAAATCCTTGATATGTGCTGCATCAAGAGTTAATACACTCTGTGCTGGCAGCATATTATAGAGTTGGATAACTGCTCCCACGCACAACACAGCAGGCCTGGTCTCTAGCGGTCCACAAGAACCCCTGCACTCTATTCCAATCAACAGTGCTAATGCTTCCGGATCAGCATTGTTGATTGGAGCAGTGTGCAGGGAGGACTGGAAACCCAGGCAACTGCTTTGTGTGTGAGAGTAGCAGTACGACTCAACACGCCAACCGCAGTTTTTTGACTGTTGCTGTTGAGCATAGCAAAAAACTAAAACAAATGCATATTTATTGCTGTCTATGCAGCCTGACTGCATTACAGTAATACATACAGAACAAAGAAGCTAACACAGGTCAACTCTATCGATCAGGAAGAGAGCAGAAACATGCCGCTGATCTGCTCACTTCCAGATCGTTTCTTTGCAGTGAGCGGTGACGGCAAGTCACCGCTCCCCACTTGGATTCCCCCCTATCCTCTCCGATCCTCCTGCGCTGAGTGGAGGAACGAACGGGGAGGTGGCGGGCACAGCTGGCTCTGCCTCTAGATAGGCCCACTGTCACTCACGCAGCTGGATGGATCTCGACAGTATTGTTGGGATCCGTCCTAGGCGCAAGTGCTATCAGTATATTGCGGGCAATAGCCGGCTATATACTGGACTTTGGGTCACGGGAGGAGGTTAGTATATGTCCTCCCGTGACCCTAAAGAGAACTATGTGGGAAAACACCAGACACTAAAGTCTAAATAAAAGATTAAAAAAGAGAGACCCCCAAATATTTAAATATAAACCATTTTTTTTACTTTTTCAATTTATTTAATACTATGTATAATGCAAAAATTTAATTTACAACACTTTTTAATCCATTTTTTATTTTATTACAATGGTATACAGGGAAATAAAAATACAAATCTGTATTAAAAACACTGCTCCAACCTCCCTCTGGTGCTGCTAACATAACCAAAA
The DNA here is from genome assembly GCF_000935625.1 of Nanorana parkeri. Classification (NCBI taxonomy): domain Eukaryota; kingdom Metazoa; phylum Chordata; class Amphibia; order Anura; family Dicroglossidae; genus Nanorana; species Nanorana parkeri. The sequence continues at coordinate 914,205 of NW_017306379.1, forward strand.
ACCATGGCATTAGGTCAAAGGATCTTTTCTTAAGTGAAGTATCAGAGTTCGGCTGACCTGCCCCTTCATCGGAGACCACATGGTCAAATGCATTGGATTTTTTTGTTATACCAGCAACTGTTTCCTTTTAGATTAAATGGCCAAGGGGTGTTTGATGTTGTCCGCTGGTGTTCACGAAAATTGTCCAGTTAGACAAGTCTCAGATAGGTAGAACATAGGATGGGAGGAAAATAGACCATCGTTTATTCTGCTACTAATGTGGCCTGTCCTGGTGGACTGAAGTGACACATGTTTGATTAGCCTCTTCCTTCCCTCTTTCCATTGAACAAAGGAAAGGGTTGGGCAGGTGAAATCATGATTTTCAAAATTCCTCATCCCAAAGATAAATCACAGACATGACATGTAGCCAAGTGCAAGATGACAACTCGGAAAACAAGGTAAGCAGTATGGCCTTTGAACACGTCCCAGTTAACAAGGGTGGACTTCTACCAACTAATTACACTGAAAACAGAGTGCAGTTGGTAGAAACTGAAAGGCGGCCTCAATATAAACTGCTGATAAAGGGATATTTTACAGCTGTGAGTGTGACAGGTAAGTACAAGATAAGGGACAGATAACACCAGTCAAAAATAAAAGAAGCTGATAAGTAGGAATGTTCACTTGTGCTCTATTTTATCTCCCCTGGATGTTATCAGAAACTGATTGTTTTATAGAGAAGGATAAGACTCATTGAGTTTGTTTATCCACTGATTAGTAGAGAACACATTGTAATCATGTGGATAGGGGAGACAGGAAATGTCTTTGCAACAGAGTGATTAAAAGTGATTAAAATAAAATGGCACTGGATACTGTGTAGAAATACCCTAAAACTACCCTAAGAATGCTCAAAGACTTCAGAGGGTGGTTGGTTATATTATACAATCCAGCTGCACCAAATATGTCAAGGGCCACAGAATCCACCATAAACTTACAACATTTGTGGACTTTAAAGTGTATGTTTGACCAAAATAAAAAAAGTAAAATATGCAGTACATCTGTCATGTACCTGGTAGAGCTGATGAGAGGGCTTCCGTGACATCTTCTGTCCAATACCCTCTTGAGGTAGTGACAGGGAGTATCAGGACTTGGACTGGCACAAGTGCCTGTGCTGGGTCCAGACAGTGGGTGGTCTAAAGACAGCTTGGATTCTGCTGAGATGCTGATAATGTTCAGACCCGATTTTTGTCAGGAAAACGTAAATGCAGGTTGGGCACTGGAACCCCCCACGTGCAGAAAGCAGCAACAGCCAGGTAGAAGAGGAACCAAATCAAAAGGGTCAGAAGCCAGGCTAAGCTCGGTATCAAACAGGCAGCAATGTTATCAAAACAGCAGGCAGAAGACAAAGTCAGGACAGAATTCAAGGTCAGTAGTGGAAAATTCAGATACAGCAGTGTCAGGAGGCAAGCCGAGTGACATCCAGGATAGCAGAATGCAAGTAAGGTCATGGGTCACAGGACCTGATAACCCCTCAGCAACTCTCCTCAGTTGGGCTAATTCACACAACTGAAGAGGACCCTAGATTGTCAAGAAGAGGTGTATTTCTGTGCCTTGGGGTTTGCAATGATGTCACAGTAAATAATAAAAGCTATTATTCACTAATAATAGCCAACTTTGGCATCACTTCTATCACTATGGATGTATTCACTTTTTCTCCAACAGAGTTTGAGGTGGGTGTATTCATTAGCTCTACAACAGAGTCTGAGGTGGATATACTTGCTGGCTCTCCAAAAAAGTTTAAAGTGGTGTACTCACTGGCTCTCTAAAAGGGTTGAGATGGTTATACTCCATTCTCTCCAACAAAGTTTAAGGTGGGTGTACTCCCTTCTCTCCAAGATAGTTGATGTGGGTGTACTTCCTTCTCTCCAACAGAGATTGAGGTGGGTACACTCATTAACTCTCCAACAGAGTTTGAAGTGGGTGAGAGGCAGAGCCAGTGGGTGAGAGGCAGAGCCAGCTCACTAGAGTTTGGTGTGGGGGGGTATGTTCAGTACAGAGAGAGCACATGCATATATCCTTCTCTGAAGTAGGAGGTTAGAAGATCACAGACAAACAACAATGGGTATCACAATAGGTAATACTCTCTTGCCACTATCCACTTCACCTTTAGGACTAAAATATGGCATGGAGTTCTACAGAGGTCTCAAAAGATTAATGGACCTTAATCACCGGAAGGAACAGATTATACCCTTGCGACTTATGTCAATGCTGTACCGAACTGGTTGTCTTGTAAATGTGTTTTTATCTTCATTCATTAAAAGTGTCTATGTTAATGCACTTGCTGTGTGCTCCCCTTTCTGCTTGTATTGTTTGTCGGATCTGAGTAGTTGCAGATCTGCTGTACTCTGAAGCAGGCTGCCCAATCTGGCCATTAGTCCCTGTTCCCTTACCATTGTTGTGAGGAAAAAGTTTTAGCCTGACAACTGATGTTTGCCACAACCTTCCATCCAATAGGTTTAAGGTTTTACTCACCCATACAATTTGTAGTGCAAATTTGTAATTGTCATTTTCCAAATTCATTGTGTAGATAATATACAGGATCTCATTTGGACATGTAAGATCCCTTTCGTTATAAATTTAAATTCGGAAGAATATCGGCATATTCGGACATTCTAATGCAGGGGTGGCAAACTCAAATTCATCGGGGGCCGCATCAGCAGTATGGTTACCCTCAAAGGGCCGGTTGTATAGGACTATGCATCTACTCTTTATTATCATAGTAATAGTAATCATGGTGTCCTCAATAAAGTTCTCCTGTGGACGATACCAGCAGTCTGCAACCCTCCTTTTCAACTGGCATGGAATTAAATTATTCTCATAATAATTATAAGCAGACATCCAGAGCACCCCACTCCCAATACAGCAGATGTCAAGAGCCCTCCCACCATCAAAAGTACGCTACGTACACAGTGCAGGGGTCAGGATTGCGCCTAAAAATTCCTCACATCTGTACTCTCCCCTACCTTCCTACCTGGACCAGCTCTGGTACCTCCCTGTATAGGCGGCTCCCTCCCTTTGTATTGGGGTATAGTACCTTTTTTTTTTTTCTTTGGAGTGTGGGAGGAAACCAGAGCACCCGGAGGAAACCCACACAATGACAGAGAGACCGTGCAAACTCCATGCACATAGTGTCCAGGCCGGGATTCGAACCGGGGGACCCCAATGCTGCAAGTTAGCAGTGCCAACCACTAAGCTGCCCATATCGCTGGCATGGCCGACCCCCGGCCCACAATCTGCGCATGCGCGGAAGATGAGGAGGTGCCTGTGTTCCAGTCCAGTGCGATCCGCAAAAATGCTGCGAGCACTATTTTTGCAGATCGCACTAGACCGGAATGCAGGCACTAATGTGCCTGCGTTCCGAGTGAGGCGGGCCGGATTCGGCCCGCGGGCCTTGTGTTTGCCACCCCTGTTCTAATGCATCTGAATTTCCGAATTAAAGAAATAACGAATCCGAACGTATCCAAATTTTTGATAAATTTGGTGGATGCATCTGAATTTTTTTCCTGATGTCATTCAGAATGAACTGATGTTGTTAAACATTCAAAATAATAATAGTAAAAAAATGGGGTCCCCTCCCCAATTCATACCAGACCGTTTAGGTATGGTAGGTATTTTACGGGGACCCCAATGCAAAAAATACATGTAAAAAAGTGTGAGGTCCCCCTTAAAATAGGTGCAGTGTGTTTATTTACTATTTAACTGTTATTTGGTTAATGAGTAGACAAACAACAACTAGCACGCTGGGTAATACTCTCTTGCCATTATCCACTTCACCTTTAGGACTAAAGTATGGCATGGAGTTCTACAGAGATCTACAGAAGATGAATGGACCCTAATCAACCTTACTGACCCTGATATAACCCTTGATCACCAGCCACTGGAAGGAGCAGATTATGCCCTTGTGACTTGTGTCAATGCTGTACCGACTGGTTGTCCTGTAAATGTGTTTTTATCTCCATTCAATAAAGGTGTCTATGATAATGCACTAGCTGTGTGACCTCCATGTTGAGGGTACGTGGCCTGGTATGGTGCGGGGAGCGCAAGATCGCCCCCCCCCTTTCCTGCTCTACCAGGCTCTGCTGCATCTGGTAAGGGATTTGTTGCATGGGGTCCCCCCTAAAATTCCTGCCAGACTTAAAGAGTCTGGTATGAATTGGGTGGACCGCATGCTGGGTTTTTTTTTTCTGTCTTCACATTAAAAAATAACCTATCACCATCCAAATAGATTGAAATAGATCTGAAAGTTCGTTCACAATTATCATTTAACTCATTAAAATGAACATTTGGAAAGATCCGAATAACTAAACAAATAAACTTTCGGACCCGAATCCCAAAAAACGAAGGGACGAAAAATCAGAAACAAAATACATTTTCTGTCCGGCTTACCTATCTACTCTCATTTATCAACCACCTATTAACCCCCCGCCCCCCCATTTTATTGACCCTTAGGATAGTCCCATCAACCCTTGGGGGGTTAATAGTGACCAATTGGGGAAGCTGTGCTCTAGCGTAATATACCTCAATACACCCCAGTCTGGCAATATGTTTTTTGACTACATAATCGTTGAATACTAAAGACATCAGAAAAATAAGTGGCATTCAATTACACTATTACATTTGTCTAAAAATTTGTCATATTTCCCCTCCCCAGGCAGACTTCAGTCCACAATGCACTTTGTATTTTGCAAGCACAATGAAAAACACAACAATTAATGTCACCGATTCCCACCTCACATAATTTAAGAGCAATAAAACCGGTGTTTAGTCATGTATGCTGCAAATTATCGAGTCAAAAAAATAATTAGTAAAATGACAAGAAAGCGAACACAGTTTTCTTCCTCTTTTAGAAAAATAATTGATTAGAGCCGTTATTACGATTAAGAGAAAGTTGTGTAAAAGTACAAAATTATAAGCATCAAGCGGTGAGAAGCAAACCTGGTGTGATCTGACATTTCTGAGAAGTTACAAACGGTTGTCGGTGCTTTATAAATGGGGGTGAACGCCTACACAACAATATACAGACAGATACCAAACTGAAATTGCTCATACTTATACGTATGAGGTAATCAATTAATCTGTCTGAACACAAATAAAGGTGTGATGGCTTAATGAATACTGAAAATTTTACCCAGAATCCTGTGTTGAGCCAGAAACATACAAAGGGGAGCATCTAAATGCTTTCCCAATCTTCTTGCATCTTTATCTAATTATTTATACTTAAACTGTATCTAAACCCAGGAACAAACATGTAATATATTGCAGCTTACCAGTTCTTCACTGTGCATGACACATTCTATTTCCATCATGCATTCTTTCCTGGGTGGCTATGTCCACTCCTCCACTCTATCTGTGGAGGGAGCCATGGCTGACACCCAGACTGGAGTTAAAACATGTCTGCCTTTGTTAATCTCCATTACACATGGGTGGGGAGATGAAAATATAATTTGCTTCCAGAAGGTCCACAGTTAATGAAGTCTGAACTGAAGAAAGGGAATCACATCTAGGGCATGGAACATTGACTTCCATTGCATCTACTGGCCGTGTCCAGCACTGTGCAGGATGGAGCTGTTTGACTGAATATAAACTGTTCTAGTTCCCAGATGGAAGAGCAAATTTTGGTTACGATAATCATAACAATAATCTGTTAACATACTGGTTATGACTACATCATGGTGCTCTAAACACCTCCTCCATTTTGTTTGGTTGTCCTTAGACCAGAACATGCAACAGCAGCTCTCAGCTCTCTACCCTGCACCGGCCGTTCCACCATATGAGTGGATGTACAAACTCCATCTGACTCAGCTAGGTTAGTGGGGGGCACACATTATCATTTTAGCCTTGGGTGCCAGAGGACCTTGTCCGGCCACACTTGCAATCCAGTCGGGGCTGTAATTAGACAAATCCTAAATAATGGCCACTCTATGTATAAGCTGCATACTTTGTATCAAGCAATTATTCCAGTGAAAATGAATAATGGACTAAAATTAAAAATGGACTATAAGAGCTATCATGCTGTCTGTTCGAAATTAATAGCCATTTTTTTAGCTGTTCAGACCAACCAACAAGAGAAAGGAGAGATGGTTTAATGTTCCTTGAAAGGTAGGGAGCCTTCTAACTCATCCTAACATCCTCTGTGCACACATGCCGCTATAGTTAATTCCTCAAATTTAGCTAAAAATGTCCAGAGATGAGCAGATCCAGTTGGTAAGATTGAGGCTTGGTGCTGCCCCTGATTACTCTGCCACCTTAGACAATGTTCCAAGATTCACAGTATGGTAGATGGAACCCTAAATTCAACCTCATACCTTCTTTGTGGTTCATTAAAAAAAAGATCCTTAGAAATTACATTAAAATAGCCAAGAACACAGTATTCACAGATTGCACGTGAATATCTTTCTGCTCTCAGATTTGTCAACTTTTATATGAATTGAAACTGTAATCAAATCATTCATCCATCCGTATTTCAAAGCTGATGGATTGGCTGTAGAGGTCAAACTGCTAACAGCCAGTTCTGGTGTTGATTTATGTATAATATATAGCCAGTTCAGCAAAGTTGTTGAATACCAAGAAATAAAACTTAATACCACTGTACATATCCCTTCCAATTGCTTGACAAATGTTCTTTATCATCATATTTTATGTGAACAGCTCTGCAGATCCTTCTTATAAATGTATTTCTTTACTTAACAGTTAAGCAGAACACAGAGTACACATGGCTGGGGGCTAAGATAGACCTGCCTCTGGGCAACTTTCATATATTCATCATTTTTTATTCCAATTCATATCGGTTCAACACATTTCTCCATCACGGAGAGCTTAATGCCTTTAATAGGCATGGTAATAGAAAGAAAAAGAAAAGACAGCAAACCTGAAATATAACAAAAATGATTAAAACATAGGTTGAATTTTGCCAACACAGTTAAAGCTGAACTCCAGGCGAACAGATAAGTATGCTTCTGGAATACATACTGTATGTATGAACTTTTCTACAGACTGCACTGCTTTAAAGCAATACAGCCTGGTCCCGGACCCACCCCAGTCTGTCATTGGAGAATGAAGGAGCAGAAGTACACTGATGAGGTCATTTATGTACTCTCCCCTCCTTTAAGCATGTCCGGAATATATACTGAATGTATGAACCTTTCTACAGACTGCACTGCTTTAAAGCGATACAGCCTGATCCATCACCTACCCCAGTCTGGCATTGGACAATGAAGGAGCAGAAGTACACTGATGAGGTCATTTATGTACTCTCCCCTCCTTTAAGCATGTCCGGAATATATACTGAATGTATGAACCTTTCTACAGACTGCACTGCTTTAAAGCGATACAGCCTGATCCATCACCTACCCCAGTCTGGCATTGGACAATGAAGGAGCAGAAGTACACTGATGAGCTCATTTATGTACTCTCCCCTCTTGTAAGCACCAGTTCCCTGTGAAGGTACTCGTTAATCCAGGTCATGGTATATCTGTAAAAAAAAAAGCAACTGGGCATGCTGTATTTTTCTTGAAGACGTCGTTTCGCTGGTCATCCAACCAACTTTCTCAATTCAGAATGACTTTTACAAAAATTATATGGAAATAAATATGGTGAATGTTGCTCCAATCAACATAATCTGTTTATCATAACCGGAATGGGATCAGAGACTTCATGGAGGTAAGCTGTTGATCTCATTGGAGCTAGCAGGTGTTATTAAGCCACCCATAGACAGGTGTTAAAAAAGCAATGTATGTGGCAAACAATAGATGTCTTACCCAACCCCACAACTCTATTCAGGCTTGGCTTCTCCATTCTAACATAAATTGCCACTTTTGCAGCTCTTTTGAACTTCTTTTGAAAAAATGTGTGCCCAATGCTCTTTCAATTTTTCTTTCTCTGTTTACTGTATGGCCCATGTACCATGCAGGGTACATCACAGCGCAATCTCAGCATGGCCAGAATGGAGCTGGGTGCTGGGAATAATGTAACAGCAGTGCACATGCAACAGACGCAGTCCAATGCCTGATGAGAAGTGTTGCAGGCAATGCAAAGACAAGGTCTTTTAGCACCCAAGGCAAAAAAGCCAAAGTGTGCCTCCCCCCCATGAGCTGTGACATACTTCAGCAGGTTGCAGGTTCTATCCTTTTTGTGCCCTCCCCCTGCTTAAGCCCCCAAAGCAACTGCAACCACGACCTACCCCTCGGCTTGGCACTGGTTGCAGAACCTGGAAGAAGCAGCTAGCAAGATGGTGGAGGTGTCAGAAGATTTGGCAACTGGAGCCAAGACCTGTCACTGCTGGAGGAGGTCACACTGAGAGGTATGTGTACCATAATGTGCACACATGCTGTGCTTGCTCGCATGTTATCGCAAGAGGCCAACACCCCCACCCAGTGGAATTTATTTCTGTATTAGCCATATTATAAACTTGGATAAAATTAGTTGCAAAAAGTCATGTTTTTTTAAAAGCCATTATTGTTTTTGCCTTTAAAATCGAATTCAATAAAACATTTGGCAGCTTGACCACTTTAAAGCTTAACTCCAGGATAATTAAATATTGTTTAAATACAAGAGTAATATGTATTGTTACATATGTGCTGTGTGTATTTTCTCCAGATCTATGCAATAATCTACCATTAACCTTTATGCAGGAGAACCAGTCACTGCTGCTCTCTCTCCTTGTGCAGGGTGACTGGTCTTGTATCCACCCCTTTGCCTGCTCCAGTTTAGCAAATTCCCCTCTATGTGTAAGCAGTCAGGTGGAAATGGGGAGTATGACACCAATATTTGACTTTGTATTTATTACAATGATTAGCTGAAGATATTTTTATTTATTATTAGTATTATTATTATTATTGTTATACAGGATTTATATAGTACCAACAGTTTGCGCAGCCCTTTACAATATAAGGAAGACATTACAATCACAATACAATTAAAGACAAGATGGTAAGGCCCGTGATATTTTACGGATGCAGTCCCTGAGAGATATTGAAAGTCAGCACGCGATTCAACTTGCCGGCGGACATTTAAATCCGATATCTCCATTTCAAGTGAAGGAAGCCTTTAAAGCACGGACTACAGAATAGCACTTTGCAATGTCTGGCAATACAGATGTTGCCCAACTCCTGCATCCTGGGATTTTATCAGGATTTGCCGCCCCCTTTATAGGAAGCACAACGCTCATACTTATAGTATTAGGGAACATAGAGCTACAAACTAAGAATAAATCCTAAAGGATAAATACTTTGTTTCTCAGTCCGCTTAATTCCTGTCTGTGACTATCCCCAAACTCTCTCGTTCTGCCCTCCTTGCAGAGTCAGCAAACACATGGTCTGAATTAACTTTATCCTCGAGCAGCCAGTGAAGTCCCCAATAACAACTCCTCGATATTAACCCACAATGAGGCGGGCTTTTTGTGCTCCTTCTTTCCCGGCGCTCGTAAAGAACAAAGAGATTTCTGGAGCAGGACGCTGATTTTTTGAAAGATGTATATAATTGAATTTCAAGCTTCTCCCAGATATCAAGGGAGAGGTGAATTCTGGGTCTCCACCAAGATTGTGTTAAAATGAATCTCCATGCTCCCCCTTAGAAAAAGAATAGATAGATCCCACTGGTTCCTGCATTTTATTTTGTTACATAGTTCATTTTTATATAACCCTAAAGCTTAACTCCAGGCAGAAAAACACTCATTTAAATCTATTCCTCAATAGCCACAAATTATGTAAATACACTTTGTATGCACCAAATGCCTTTGCAACCCCTGTTATCACAGTAAAAGAAGCAAGTGACATCACCACATTGCTGTACATAGCCTATGCAAAGGGACTCAGCAGGCTGCACCCAATACAGGCTGCCTGCAGAAAACTACAGGAAGGGGGTGGAGACAAGACCAGTCACCCTGCACATGGAGAGATAGCAGTGGTAACCAGTCTTTATTACAGTAAGCCCGGCACAGAGGCAAAGTTTTACACTGGATTACTACACATACCATCAAGAAATATGCAAAGCTCACCAAGAATACACGACTCTTATACTTTGACAGTGGAAGGAGCAAAGCAATATGTGCAGAATGCAGTACCCATAACCACCAATCAGGATCTAGTTGGTATTATTCTGAATTCTAGTTGTTATGCATTACTGCTCTTTAGTACTTTGCTCCCTGCTCTGCTTATTGAATAAACCTGTGCCCGATGGCAGATGTCCTACCTGGGAACTCTGTGTCTGGAACCAACACATTTAGGGCCCATGTCAATGGGCTTTTGTTTATCTCAGAATGGCTTCTTTACCCATACAAGTCAATCGGAATGCAAAAGCAACTTGAAGCAAGTTGATGCAGCTCAGTTCAGAAAGAAGTCAACTGCAATTCAAATGCACCTTTGAAGGATCTCTGAATGATCTCAGAAGAGTCGCAAACTGATATCAACTGTAAGCGGAATCCACCTGAATGCAAACAGCCTTTCTTTGCCCATCAATAATGGTTCTTATCAGAGCCCATTAAGTAGGGGGACAATGCTTTGCAGCTAACAGTCTTGCAAAAACACCCATACATGTCCAGAATTAACAGTTGACTTGTTCTAAGGAAAACGCTGCACAATGTGTGTAGCCTGTTGCCCATTGCATCCCATCACAATCCTTGTTCCATTTTCAAAAATGTCAGTTGGAAGTTGAATATTTACGAAGGACAACAAGTATTGTTCTTGTCCACCCACATTTCATACAAAAAACCCACGTCTCTTTGAGACACAAGCTTCCCGATATGGCTGCGGGCCACAACCAAAAACTTGGGGCACCTTTTAACCTAATTGCAGCTTAAAGTGTATAAAAAACACTAACAGGGTTGTCCCTACACTATTTGCTGCTGGAGGTGGGGGGATGCTCTCTGTCAGTGATCGTTCTGGGGTGGTCTGGTGGACACTCGTAACCTCTTCAGTGGCTCTGTCCAGCATCTCGCCCAGTTCACTGACGTGATTGGTTGCCAGGAGCTGGATGGGATGCCAGCTAGAGTGTCCCTCTCAGCTTCTGACAATCATTGAGCTGGTTATACACTTATAGAGATAGAGAAGCCGAACAGAACTTAACAGGTTGCTATGGAACACCTTCCACCAAAATTATGGAGATAAGGGGTGGAAGGGGTGTACTGAAGTCCCAACATTGGTGTTTACTGAAGTCCCAAGTCCTGTCCCAGGGTGATGCCACCGCTCCTTCATAGTTACAGTACAGTGAGTGAGTGTTGTCACTGTAGGACAGAAAGTGTGTTGGAACTTCAGTACACCTCTCCCACCCCTTATCTCCATAATAGTAGGGAAGGTGTTTTCTATTTCACAGAGGTGACCTGGGCAAAGCTAATAAAGCTCCTTTCATCAGGTGAAAATAAAAGGGAAAACATTTTTAAAAAAAGAAAGCTAATGCATCCACCTCATCCAGAGACTGGTAGGTTGCAATATATTAAATGCTTGTTCTTGGATTTAGATATACTTTCAATTTCCCCTACCAGCTCTTTTTTTACCTGATTCACTCTCTTCCCAATTTTTTGGAGAGTAGCAAAGTGAAGGATCATGAAAGGGGAAATAGAAGTGCAAATGATAAAATGAAGACTGTGTGGCAAGCAGATAGAAAATATGGAAAAAACATGTTACGAAAAAGGCTCTTCCAAGTCCCTCTCAGGTAGCAGACTGCATTCAATTGCCTGAAATTCATTTTTTAGAGAGCTGTATAAAATGATTTTCCATAGAAAGTCAGCAGAGTTTTCATGTACAAGAGTCAGATTTCTCGTCTCTACACGGGAATCATTTTGTAACATACTGTAATATGCATCGCGGTAATCAGGGAGAAGGAGCCGGAGCCAAGTTCTGCCTATGCAGAAACGCTCGACTGAAGGATTCTCATTTCATAATCATTTTTCAGTTAGAGGATCGCTAAGCCCAAAATCCAAGTCGCTGTATATAAAAGAGTTACCGGTAAGTTTCTCGAGTCTATATGCTCTCTAGAATTTGCAAGAACCGCACAGTTGATTTAAGGCTCTGATTTTACCTAAATTAGGAATTTTCCTACTAATGTTGGAATCCCTGGCTGTAAATATAAAGTGGATGAATGAACTTTGCTTAAACAGCAACTCCTGAAATCAATCATACATTCGTAAAGTTATCCAGGGCATGATTTATCAGAGCTGAGGTCAGAGAGGCCTGAGAAGTTACCTTCTTTGTTGCCCTGAACTAGCAAAAAAAGTAATATTCCAAGGGCTTGTGGGGGGCATTATTGATTCTCCCTCCTCCCTCACTGACAGTAGCCAGTCACAATGCAAAAGGGATTGGCACAGTACTATGGGCGGGACACCAGGCATGAGTCTTGGGTTATAGGTTATAATCTGACTTTGGATGCCAGTAAGGGGCCATCTCCTGGTTTCTTTCAGGTCATCTTCTGCCCTAAACAGGAACCCTCTTGCGCTTTCGAGTGTGTTGACATCATGCGATTTTTGCCGTGATACATTGAGATTTTTTTCACAGCTGGAACCAAAGCAATCCAGCAATTGCAAAGCAACTGAAAAGTGCAGCATGTTCCATTTGTTCTCAGAACACATCCAATGCAGGCAATTGCTATGAACTTGCACCACTGAAGACAATGCAATTTGTCTTGTTCTTGTGTTGGGACTCTGCTAAGCAATGCTGCCCAATGCAGGTGGTATGAGTGTGTCCTGAGTCAATGGAAGTGTAAGGTGTGCATGCAGACAGTCCCTCAACAATATCAACCAGGCAAGGTTTTAGAAACATGGAAGACTAAGACAGAAAGTGGTCCACCAGGTCCATTTTTTGTTTTAGGATAGACCTTTGTATATTATAACCATGTTTACTTGCCATTGAATAAGTCAGTTGACTCACTACCATTGCTTGTTAACTTGTCTAGTAGACTTGCCCCCTCCGAATGGTCACAAGGGCTGCCCTAGACTGCAACATAAACATTAGCTTGTTTGAGAGTTTTATCTGATGGCTATGATGGCTATTGAGAATACAGGGGAGCAGGTTTGGAAAGGTGGAGAGTTATTTGTATGTGTTGTGGAAAGCACACAACTTCTATGTGATGGTGGACCCTCAAGATCTTCTGGACATAGAGAGATAAGTGGGAAGGATCAGGGACAGGCCACCACACATTCAAACAGGAACAGATATGGCGTTCCTAAATCATGAGAGCAGTTTCTAAATAATCCTGAGAAGAGAATGGCCGCCCTTGGCATTTAGGCTTAGCCTCTGAGTCTACTTCAGCCTTTTATTTTCATGTTCAACCAAAGTGTGCCTTTAATAAAACACGTAAAAAAAGCAGTGTTGGCTCAATAAACACGAGTGCTAAGCCAAGCATTTACTTCATTGCCAGCTGTGTCTTGCCAAAAAGAATGCTTGCAGCGTCTAACTAGTTTTGAAGCTCCACAGGTTTGATTTTTCGACTGTCCAACAGGAAGTATTGTCAGTTGGAAGTAAGGGAACCTCACATGGTAACAGCAATTGTGCCAAAACGCAGAGTCTTAAAGTTTTGAAACTGGTGGGGGTTGTTAAAGCTGCAGAAGAAACGGTGATGTCAGAACCATCATTAAATACAAGATACTTTTTTTGTTGAAATGCTGCAAAAATAATGTTTTTCAACATTTTAAAAATGATCATTCATTTTGCTCTATGCTTTGCCAGGCACATTTGTGATGTGCTCATCACTTCTGTTTTGTGTTTTACAAAGGAAAATCTGTTAAAGAACAATCCCAGGCAAGCAAAACC
>NW_017306379.1:928044-944200 GCF_000935625.1 Nanorana parkeri
TCAACACTTACTTGTTATAATGCTGGACTGGTGAGATGTCACTGCTCCCCTCCCCCCCAAGCTAGGGAGATTTGGCAATGCTAGGGACCATTGAGGAAGGAAACCTTTCCAGGATGATTCTGCTGCTGCAGATGTGTTCTAGGAAAACAGCCCATGTGACATTGACTTTAGACAATTTTTGAAGGTAGTTTTTTTATTGGCTCAAACATGCTAAAATCACTACCAATAAATCACTAAGAATAGCAATTCTCTGCCAAACAGATGGAATGATTTTAGCAGTATGTAGTAGCATGTATTAGAGATCAATCACACTTGATTGCAGCATTATGCAATACTGCAAGGTTAATCACTACTAAATTCTACCTATGTAGTTTACATAATAGGGAACCATCTGTTCTATCTGCTTAGCGATCAATTGTTACTGCTAACAAATATTTGCCATTCATTTTAGTAGCATGGTTGAGCTACTAAAATCTCCTGTATAGTTTGGTTCCAGCCTTTCTCACCCAGCTCATCCAGCCATTGCACCCTGTAATGCCTTCTGGCTTTGTCAGGGGTGCTTTCAAATTTTCACACAATGTCATGTATTTTCATGGTGCAGAGCAGATGGTCACCCTCATCATGGAAATGCATGATGCTAATCCAGGACGGGCTGCATCCAGGACCTCCACCAGCATTGGGAAGAGGACAGAAGTCCTCTGTCAGTACCTGCTCCACCTCCAGCCCTCTGCCATGCTGCCACAGTAGCACTGTGGTGAAGATTATAAGGTAGGACTCCGATGTGAAGGGGGGACTGAGGACTCTGATGTGAAGGGGGGCTTCTGATGTGAGGGGAGATCATAAAGTTAAGGGAGCCTTCTGATGTAAAGGGGGCTCTTGATATGAAGGAGGCTCCTAAAGTGAAGGGAGCTCATGATGTGAATAGGGCTCACGATCTGAAAGGGGCAACTCTGATGGGAAGAGGGGGGAACTCTGATGGGAAGGGGACTTCTCGTGGGAATGGGGGACTAGCTTGTGAAGGGAGGAAATTCACACAATTTTTTTTCTATGTTAAGATTTTATAGATTCTTTTTTTTTGGGGGGGGGGGGAATCCCACATCATTTTTAAAATGTTTACTATTTTTACATTTTAGGTTGGGATGCCTTGACATTTTGCATACTTTTGAAGGGTGCCATGGTCGAAAAAAGGTTGAAAAATGCTGGTCTATTCCAACTCTTTGATACATGCTTTCTGTATGTAATTGACAGCAAGGGAGCTGCATTAGGTATGTGTGGGATCTCCTCTCCTGCGCTACAATGAAATAAACAAAAGGTATTGTCAGATCACCAGATGACCAACAGAAGGGAGTGAGGTAGGCTGGTGTACAATGGCAAGACTTCCAACATTCTTAGAGAACAATGGGCACCAACAATAAATAAAATGATCTAATGATTTAGTTAATTGGCTAATTTGCATGTTAGCAGGTCTCTCTGCTTCAGAAACTGAGCCAGAACAGTAAACAGCCTTAGACATTGTAAACTATAAATAAAGATTTTGTTTAGACTTGTTTTGCATTTCTGATTGTACTTACTCAAGTGCTAATATTTTCCATGTTATTTTTCACCATCAAGAAGGCTAACAGTCAAAAGTTTAAGTAAGTTCAGTCCCTACGTGAGAAAATGTGGTGACCAAAGAAAAAAAAAAGAGCTCCTTTCCTTCCCTCCATCAGACAAGAGAATTCAGATCTGCGAGTGATATTCCCTGCTGCGAGTTTTTATGATATCGTTTGTTTTCAAGCCATATGGTTTCTTGTTTTTAGATACTAGAGACTAATCCCGTCTGTGTCATGTTTCTTTGTGAATCTGTTCTTTGGAAAAGTCATATTTAGAGTTAAGGAGAGAGACAGAGAGACGGAGAGAAAGAGAAGGAAAAAAAAAATCATTCTTTCTTGACCGCAGATACACGGTCGGTGAGGACGCAGCATAGCTCGGGGAAATGAGGAAGGGAAGGAAATGACATTAGGAGGTTCTGTACTTTTGCTTATCTCCTGGGTCCACTGTGTATGCTGCTACATAAAAAATACATTTCCCAGTATCCCAAACAGAAAACATGGACTGCATTAACACAGATAATATTCAAAAGTAAAGGTTCAAAAAATAAATCTTGTTCAGACAGCTGCGTGTCTACCAACAGTCTCGGATTTCCTGGAATTGTGGTGGATTGCAATAACCAATATGGGCGTAGCTTAGCGCTTTCTGTTACTTTTATGGCGCTCGATTGGATTCCGGTGGTCCATAAGGGCATTTTGATTTAGGTGTGTAAATAAGTATCTAAATATATAGCACATGTAAGTATATAAAAATACATATTCCAGTACCACACACAGAAAATGTGGAGTGCATTACAACATATTATATTTAAAAGCAATGGTTCGAAAAATAAATCTTGTTCAGGCAGCTGCGTGTCTACCAAAGGTCTTGGATTTCCCAGGACTGTGGAGGGTTGCAATAGCCAAAATGGGCAAAGCTTAGAGCCTTCTGTTACTCATATGTTGCTAGATGGGCTTTATGTGGTTCAGAATGAAATTTTATCATGGGTATGTTAATAAGTATATAAATGTAAAGTACATATAAGTATGTATAAAATAATTCTCCCCATGCCCCAAACAGAAAACATAGACTGCATTAACAAAGATAATTAGTGCTGGGTGAAATTAAAAATTAATTCCTCGATTAATCGTTAAACTTTTTGATCGAAAATGAAAAGACTCACCTCTCCGCCGGCTTCCGGTAGTCCCATCGGTGACGTTGATGTTCGTGTGTTCGTGACATCACCGGGCTCCTCATAGATAATATTTCAACATAAAAGTTAAAAAAATAAACACTTGTTTAAATATGTCTACCAAAAATCTCTGATCTATTAGAATTGAGATGGGTTCTGTAGCCAAAATGGCCATAGCTTTGAGCTTTCTGTTACTTTTATGGTTCTAGATTGGATCTGGTTGGTTCAGAAGGAAATTTTGATTTGGGTACGTTAACAGGAAGTCCTGGAACTGTGGTGGGTTGCAGTTGTCAACATGGCTATAGCTTAGTTGAAAATCAGTGGAATCTTGGGTAGGCTTGTGGTACATTATAGCTCTGGATTGGTGGTTCAGGAAATAAATGTTGACCTGGGATTATTACATGGGTGCAGGTCAGCCTGTTGCAACGTTTGCAGATTAGCAGCCCAATCTTTTGCAAAGTTACACAAGAGAAACCTGATTCTGTTCAGGAGCATCAAACCCTAGTTTTTTTTTTTCTTCTGCCCTAAATTCAATTACGGTGCCCAGTGCACGGCTCCATCGACTTCAACTCCATCGACTACAGCACCTGCTTATCTCTGCAATCAGTATAGAACAGTGGCGAGTGAAAATTTCCAGGCTATCAAACATGATATATGATCGACCACCTATACCTAAGGTTATGCGTGACAAAAATCATACTTATTATCAGCAGGATGGAAAGTGACAGGAAATCATAAAACCTGACAGAGCAGCTAAAATTTCCCATTTAATTAAAAACCAAAATAAAAAATAGGTGGTGGCTGAAATTTGCATCAATTAAATGTCAAAATTTTCACAGAATTTATTCCAGCATTTGAGCCTCAAAATTGACTTGTCTTAGCAAAAGAGGGCATGACATATCCAATAGTGTTAAACTGGTGGACAAGTTTGAGTGGCTCATGAAGGGTTGACATGTCCTTTGTTGAAAGCTCTAATGCTCAGTACTAAAACATTCAAGTAAAATTTCCATTGAAGCGTTCTGCTCTACCATCATTATACAGATCAGTAATACTAAATGTTAAATATTAAATGTATTTTATGTTTTTGTTTCCCAAGTCTAAAGAACAAAGTCACACTGCTCTGCTTCAGCTGCCGGCACACCAACATGCAGGGAAAAGCATAAACGACAGTGGATGTGCCTGAGCAGTGGGGTTGATTCACTAATGGTAAATAAGTTGTTTTTTTTGCAAGGTAATGTTCCCTTAGCTTAGTGAATGAAGTGAAGCTTTGAGACATCCAAAATCCAATCGTGTGCAAGTGAAAATACTGTTTTCTTTTACTTCTCCTTGCATGTTACTGGGTAATCTTTTTTTCACCACATTCCCTAAGCTAAGGGAAAATCCCCCAGCAAATTAAACAGCCTATTTGCCTTTAGTAAATCAACTCCAGTGAATGATATCTTGGCAGCATGTATCCTTTAAGATCTGTCCTTTTTATTTTTTAATTATCCGAAGGTTCATAGAAAATCCCTATAAAGTCGAGAATTACTGGAGGTTGCACATATCATTGTTAAACCCCAATTGAAGTCACAGAAATAGATTGCAGAAAGATAGATGTACTAACAACCTCTATATTACCTCCCCTTTCCAGAGATAGCAATTGTGTGGGTTTCTATATATGACCGTGCAGTCCTATAGAGAGTGGTGACCCTAGACTATTCACCGCCTAGGGCTGGGGGAGAGGGTCGGAGTGCTGCTGGTGCACGTTAAGGGGGGGGGGGGGAGGGGGGTTGATAATGTTGGACACCACATTATGGGGGGGGGGTTGGTAGTGGTGCACCAGTGGTGTTCCTGGGGAAGGTGGCATCCAGAGTCCCGCCCACCTCACTGGTTGACGGGAGCTGGGCGGGACGCCAATTAAGCAGTCATGCTCAGCTCCTGGCAACCAGTGACCTCAATGGTTGCCAGGAGCTGGTCAGAACGCTGGCAAAAGCATGCTGCATCAACGCCAACCAGTGACATTACTGGTTGCCAAGAGCTGGGTGGGTTGCTGGCCAGAGTGTCACAGGTTGCTAAGAAGGCTTAGCAACCTGGGGTGCTCTGGCCAGGAAAGGGGGCAGCAGGTGTGGTTCCCACATGATCGAGCAAGATGCCACTGGAGGCAGTTGCCTCAGGCTGCCTCATTATAGGGAACAGCCCTGCCTATAGACTGTGCAGTCCAATGGGTTAAATCCAGTGCATTTTATAATCAGCCCTCAGTAACAGCACTGGTCATATACAGTATACTCCTCTTTTCTCTGCAATACAAATCTGTGTAAGGACACTAGTGCTAGGGGGTGTTGCTGTCCATCCTCCAACCCCGATATCCCTACAGGACTAAGCATGATGTAGGGGTAGAACAGCAGCCCAGGGGACACTGACAACCGACACTCCCAGAAGTGTCAAATGCTGAAGACACTGGCAGAAGCTGTAGCACTGGAACTCAGGGTAGGTAGGAGACCCAGGCTGCTGGAGGGGGGAGTATACTACCTCTTCTCTTGCATGTAACTTTCAACAGCAGTTTTTTAAAACCTGCCAGGGACACTTTAAATGACCATTCCCATATTTGCCGAGATTTGTTGAAAAACATCCCTGTAGAGGAATGGCAGCTCCATACACCCAGAGCCAGCCGTGGTGAAGCTGTTTGTCTTCCTGCAGAAGATAATAAGCTTCATGAAGAAAGGACTGTTGGAAACCCATGGAGGATTGCAGGTTCATACCTTGTATGTTTTTACTGCAGTGCAGCCTCGGTGAAAGGCTTCCAGGCTGACTCTTCAGGTTGTGAAAAATAAAAATAGATTTAGTTCTCCAATAAATACTTTTATATTCTTCAGCCTGGCTTTCCCCTCTTTGTGCCTCAGTGACTTATTAAGTAAAAAATATAGTCGGTTAAATGAGAAAGCAGCATAAATCATTGTAACAACAGATTTTCAGCTCGCTGTAATAGCACTTGGCCCATGCTGCAGAAATCTGAATTTCAGCTAAAGTATCTACCGGGGGAGGGACAGTATCCAATGTGCTTATTACAGACTTGGTTTATTTATTTTTTACAAAGGAATAAAAATGATTTGCCTTAAAATTCCAAGTTTTTATCGTAAAGCCGCAAGACCATTGATCAAGCCTTATCGCTTCTAATTTGAGAGCGCTCGGTGTCCGAAAAAGTGTGAAGGCTTTTGAATAGCAGTTCGCAAACATTCTCTAGATCTCAGAGCAGAGTCAGATTACATTCCACACTAATGCACTGGCAATCCCCGCGTCCAAAATTCCAAGGAAACAAACTTATCTTATTTTCATAAGTAGGTGAATCGCTTGAAATCCAAAATATACAACCTATTTTACTTACAACTAAAAAAAAAAATTGCAAACCAAGCCTCCCCAAAATCCCCAAATGAGAATTCCACCTTTAGAAGGTGTCTTTGGGGGAAACCGGCTAACTATGCAGCTGAAACACATCAATAGAAATGGTTTTATCATCCAAATGGTTTGTAAAGTAATGTATATATACCATACATGAATCCCGGGCCATGATTGATGACTAGATAGCAGAGGAAGGATGACAACACAAAGCCAAATTCAAGTAAAAAAAAAAAAAAAGATTATTTTAAACACAGTGTGGAAGAATTACAACACTTATCAACTTTTTTTAGCTGTTTGCTTTTTAACCTCCATGTTTCCTTTACTGGAAGAGTAGTTGATGGTTGGAACGGACAGCAGAGGTAGTGAGCCCATCAACAGTTAGTGAAGTAAAACATATTTGCAATAAACATAGATCTATACTCAGACAAAAAAGGTTAAAAAGATTCTAAAAGTGGCAGCAAGGGAGTCCCTAGAGGTCGCCGCCTTGGGGGGAAAGGGGGGCATGCTTGTGAATTAGTTGCTCTTTGTGCACATTCCAGAAAGAGAGGGGTTGGTGGCTCATGGTGGACATTCGAGGGGGAGCAGGGGCTGGCTCATGGTGCATGGTGTCCCACCCAGCTCCTGCCAACCAGTGATGTCAGTGAGGTCGGCGGGAAACCATACACCACGAGCCAGCCAGGGGGCTGTTGGTGAAGGGGAATGCTGGCAGTGCACATTATGGGTGGCAGTATGGTGGGTGCAGCCATGCATATTACCAGGGAGGATCATTGGGTGGCGCATGGTATCTATGTCTTCCATCCTATCCGGCTTACTGATGTCACTGATTGCCAAGAGCTGGGCAGTACACCAACCAGAGTGTCCTGCTCAGCTCCTGGCAACCAATGACATCAGCAAGCGAGGCGGGATGCCAGGTAGAGCATCCCAGGTTGCTAAGAGCTCTTAGCAACCTGGGATGCTCTAGCTGGAAATGGGGGTGACAAGCACACCTCCCACCCCCTATGTGACTCAATGAGATGTCCAACCTCAGGCCGCCTCATTATTGGGATGGCCATGGGTGGCAGACTGGATAGACCACTTGGTCTTTTTCTGCCATCACCTTTCCGTGTTTCTACGTTCTATGTTTTCTTGCTATCCATCTACCCCCATTTTGGAGATTACTCTTTATTCCTTCCTTATTTTAGGGATGACAAGCAGAACAGGTAGTAAGGGAAAATCTCCAGTTTCCAATTTGACGAGTGTGAGACAGGAAGTTACAGGAAATCCATCCAACTGCAGTATGAACAAGTTTTCTGGTAGCATGAGGAAGCTTTAGAACCTCTGTTAGGATTAGACTGCTGTCTTTGTTCCCACAAGGGAAATTTCCCATCACTTCCTGTCCAGGTAACAGCTGTCAGAAGATAACACAAATCTTCTCAAACCTTACCTAATTAAATAAATTGTCTCTCGATGATCTGGTTTTAATTGCTCTCAGAATAAGATTTTTCGAGCAGAAGTTGTACCCCTTTTCATACTCCATTTTTAAGAGTATAGCTGTAAAAAAGGCGAAGAAATTTGCTGATTTCAAATGGTAAATATTAAATATTTACATGTAATATTTTATTTTTACCTGATTATAAATAACTGTAATTTTTTGTTTTTGTTTATTCAGCTTTGTAAGTAAACAAACAAAAAAAATCTATAAAATATCTTCTCACATTCTATTGAAAGAAAAAACAGTTGGGCTGATGATGTGCTTTCAATAGAATGTGAGGTAATATTTCAAAGATTTTCTTTATTTACAATGTTGGATAAGCCAAAAATAATTGTAATCAATAAGTTATTTATAATCAAGTAAAAATAATATATTATATGTATACATTTAGTATTTACAATTTGAAATCAGCTGATTTCTTCAGCATTTTTACAGCTACGTTGTGAGGAAAGGGCTGGAGCACACCTAGGCGATTTATCGCGCAATCGCACAAAACACTGATTTAACATTAAAGTCAATGGAGGCTGTTCGTTTTGTCACATGGGCGAAATCACCTGTCCTGGAAAAAGGTGCAGGAGCTATTTTTGGCCGGTTATCGCGCAGTTTTGGTCCTATAGACATCTCTATACATTCAAAATTGCACAGATTTTCAACGCAAAATCACGCAAAAAACACGTGACAAACGAGTGAAACAGTTCAACAGCTCAATCTCCTTGGTGTCAACCTGGCCTAAAGATCAGCAGATAATGTGTTACATAGACTGCTAAATAGTTCACAAGAGGGTCCCATCACTCTTCCCTGTCCTGCAAATGTAGAAATATCTGCTTTATCCCTTTATTGAAAGGCTTCCATCAAGGACAACTGATGTTGTAAGCATCTGGGTTCCTGTAGATTCCTGGGTCTCTATATGTCTGTGGTCAAGATAAAAGCGGGAAAATCTAGAAAGAACCATATTGAGTCATGCGTCCCATTTGTGTAAATGTCGAACGCTACTCTTAGTGATTAATTGCTAATGATTTTAGTAGCACCACAGAGGTGCTAAAAATTGGTGCTGTAGATCTTGCCTTAGACTAGAGCCACATGGGCAACAAATGGCAAGAACAGCAATTATTCATTACACCAAAGGAACAAATTGCCCACTGGTGTATAAATTACACAAAGTATCAATTATCCTCTCCTATGGGATTCATGGATACTACATGCTATTAGAGCTGGGGCTGGGGTTTAACCACCTCAATTCCAGCATGTGACACCCCTTCATTTCCAGGCCATTTTTCAGTTTTCATTGCTCTGATAGTTTGACATGACAATTACTCGGTCAGGCAATAGTGTACCCATAATATTCTTTAAACATTTTTATGAGAATGATAGCACTTTCTTCTAGTGGTATTTAATAACCACTGTGGCTTTTATTTTTTACTGTTTAAAGAAGAAAAAAAAGACTAAACATAAAAAAAAAAAAGTTTCCCTTACATATCAAATAAAATGCCAGGACAGCACAAACACCCCCAAAATTAACCCTGGAAAGTGGACACCCCAAGGTCTAATTTCTTGCCACAATTCTTGGGAAATGAAGAAACATGCAGTTATTGGGGTGGACAAGTTGTGCTTAGCCTTTAAAGTCACCCAGTAAAGCCAAGTGTATCAATTTTACTGGAAAAAAAAATCATTGGAGCAGACTAGATGTCATGGATAAACCCAAAACACTTAAATCCCCACCATAAAAACAATACTACAATCATTGGTGGTCAGTAGCAATTTAAAAACCCCACTGCCTGTCATTGGTGGTCAGTAGCACTTAAAAACCTCCCACCCCATACCCATCATTGGTGGTCATTAGCACTTTAAAACCTACCACACCCATTATTGGTGGTCAATGGCACTTGAAACCCCCCAAAACAATCCCACAACATTAGTGTTCAGTGAAACTTAAAAGCCCTCGATCTTGAATAACAGCAGCCTTCCTTGTTCTTTCTTTACATCTGCTCAGGTCTCGATCAGGCTGGAATTCTCTTCTCTAACAACAGAGGTAAGGGAGGGCTTGCAAATGTAAACACAGGGAGTGGGCACAAGCCCACTGTAATTGGGGCTGTGCCTTTTGCTTGTGATCTGTGTTGTCCAATCACAGCAGGATCATAAGCATTATGCTCACGCCTGATGTATTCATCAGATGTAAACGTTAGGATGTTTTTATACGAGCATTTAAAATAACCACTTTCCCTCTGGCTGTTTAACTACAATGGCCGGTCAGGAGGTGGTTAAACTTTATGTAAACGCAAAACATTTTTTTTTTCCGTTTTGGATAGAGCGGAAAAGAGTTAATCCAGGGGTGGGCAAGTCCGGCCCTGCAGCTGTGCTTTAACTACAAATCCCAATAGGCCTCTGCAACTTGCAGTCAGTCTTGCCATGCCTCACAGGATTTCTAAGAGCTGGAGGGCTGGGTATGCTCACCCCTGAGTTAGACCCTGTCAAGTTTTTATTGCTCTCTCATTGGGAAGATTCACACCTCTGTTTGTCCTGCTGACCATTGCCACCGAAGCAGAAAGTACGCTGACATCCAAAATGTTAGCGTTGACACCAGAACTAGAGGTGAGAATAAGTCTTTTCTGGATACAGCTGTATAAGAGAGGAATTCCCTTCATTTTGTGGCAATTTCCTCACACTTCCTGTTGCATCTCAGGACAGGAAGTAAAAAAGAAATCTCCCTCCGCAGAACACAGACTGCAAACAGTAACCCAAAAGCGTATTTGAAGCTTTTCCTACTTATACAAAACTTTAAAAAAAAGTTTTGTCTCTGCAGCTCCAACTTTTAAAGCTCGGCCAATAACAAAAGCTCCAGTACTTCACATATTTGCTATTTTATTACATTCACTATGAAGCTAAGACAAGTGCAACATATTATAAGTTGTTATTAAACATTTTAGGCTAAAAAAGGGGCTTGCCGGGGGCTGCCTAAAGCTTCCTGAACTAAAGGACAGGAGGTCAGCTTATGCTTAGAAAACAAGAACGGCTTCTCAAAGCTCACAGCAAATTTTTATATGTATCCGAAAATGCAATAATTTGCTCTTGTACATAACCACGCTTGCAATTAAGTTTTACTGGCCCTTTAATAATACATAATACAACAGCCACGTTCTAATTTTGTTAAAAGTGGTTCAGACCTTACATAAACCAGATCATTTTTTTTTACTCCTTCCTAAACCTACAGCAAATTAGAACGTTTGGCTCCAAGTCCGCCAACGTCGATTCAAGAGTACTATGTAAATCATACATTTAATGGCGTAGTAAGCAAACACATCTGTTTCTGTTTTCAAGAAGTTAATAATATAACTAGCATATTTAAACACTGCTTTCGTTAACTGGCAAGCCGAGGCAAATAGAGGCTGCTATAAGTCACACTGCGTTGGGAGCTTATTTCGTATGGAGGGATCCAATTGACGAGCTGTTAGGCCGCGCAGTTAAGCGCGCTCTCCGAACGGTTTCTCTCCGGCTGTCTATAGCGTGACCCCGGGCTGCCTCTTTTTTTTTTTTTTTAAACTTGCAAGGTTTGACTTAAACAAACAGGAGGGGATTACAATGGTAAGCTCACACCTGCATCCTTCACCATCTAATCGGGCGCTTTAGTCACTAATGCTTTAAAAAACCAAGAGGAAGAAATGGTTGCAATCTCCTAAAATTGAATTTGAGTTCTTCCATCTGGGCTGCTGCATTTTTTCTTAAAGTAAAACTCCAACTGCTGACCTCAGAAAAAAAAAAAAACTAGGGATGCACCGATAAAAACTTTTCAGTATCGAGAACAAGTACCGGTATTTTTTTTCCCGGTACTCACCAATACCGATATCCCACTAAGGAAGCCGGGCAGTTTGTAACGACTCGCCGCCCAGCTTGCTGATTAGCTGGGAAGCCGTCTCCTTGCTCCCTCATCACTAGGTGATGAGGGAGCATGGAGCCGGCTTTCTGGACAATCAAAAAGCTCGGCTGCGTGTAATGACTCACCGGCCAGCTTCCTGATTGGTTTAGAAGGTAGCCAAACAGGAAGCCGGGCGTCTAGCCGTTACCCAACCCCCGGCACTCTGATTGGCCAGGAAGCCGGCTCCATGTTTCCTCGTCACCTGGTGATGAGGGAGCATGGAGAATGCTTCCCAGCTAATCAGGAACTGGGCGGTGAGTCATTACCCGCCCCCCGGCTACCTGATTGGCCGGGTAGCCAGCTCCATGCTCCCTGGTGATGAGGGAGCATGGAGAATGCTTCCCAGCTAATCAGGAACTGGGCGGTGAGTCATTACCCGCCCCCCGGCTTCCTGATTGGCTGGGAAGTCGGCTCCATGCTCCCTCATCACCAAGTGATGGTACTGGAAGTTCCGGTATCGGGAGCATTTGGGCGAGTACGAGTACCCACCTAAATACTCGATATCGGTGCATCCCTAATAAAAACAATACTTGTCGGGAGCTTGTGCAGTTTCTTTAAATATATAGGAGATGATTTATACAAAAATAAAAGGAAAGGAGCAGAGATAACCCATTGGGGTACCTTTGGATGATGGGCCAGCATTTGTGCATGTATGGGGACAAGGGTGACCCTACACTTTTCGCTGCCTGAGGTGAGGTGGGGGAGGTGCTGGTGGTGTATGGTCCGGAGGGTGTTGCTAATGGGGATCGCTGGTGGTGCAAGTCCCTGGGAAGGGGGGGTGGAGGCCATGCAGGTGATTCAGGGTATCTCTGGCTCCGACTCTGTCCTGACGTCACTGGCTGCCAGGAGCTTGGAGGGACACCAAACAGAGCATCACAGGTTGCTAAGTACTCTGAGCAACCTGGCATGCTCTGGCTGGAAAGGGAATCCGACAAGAGCATTCCAGGTTGACCCATGACCCAATGATGTTGACCCGTGACCCAATGAGATGCCTCATAAGGCAACCACCTCAGCCTGCCTCATTTTAGTGATGGCATTGTATGGGGACATAATTCACTGAACCTATCTAGTTAATCATAGGCTGATGTTCAATGTGTATAGTCAGGTCCCTTTTGTGTTGTAAGCGTTAAACATAATTTTGCCGTTGTGCCTTTTGCTGCTATAAGGTGCAACACAGAATGCATAAAGACACATTTTTCAGAAAAAAACATAAAAGCCATGTAAAAAAAAGTACACAGTAATATCACATGAAAAAGTCAGCGTATGTACATGTAATGTCATAGAAAATTGAACCCATTATTAGTCAGATAGACAATAGTAGAATACAAACGTATGAGAAATAAAAACTGAGACCAAACAGATATAATTTATGAGACCATTTCTTCTTTATTGAAAGTGAGGACTACTTTTATACATAGATAGATATTCATATAGCTGAGGGTTAAACTCTAACCTAGATCTGCGGTGAGAACATTCAGTGTCCACCCCACAAGCTGCAATCTCTAATAAGAACAGCTCACATAACTTATGAAAGGCGGGAGCAGGGCTGTCCCTATAATGAGGCAGCCTAAGGTAGCAGATATTTAGGTCCCGTGGGGGAGAGTAGCAACCTGACCAGAATGTCCCAGGTTGCTAAGAGGGATGCTCTGGCTGGCATCCTGCCCAGCTAATGGCAACCAATGATGTCAGTGAGCTGGTTGGAATGCTGGCTGCAGCAAGAGGTAGCATGCATCCCCCTCCTTGTAACATGCACCACCAGCTATTCCCCCCACCCCCTCCCAAAACATGCACCACTAACACCCCCAACCCCCACTGGCCTCAACCAAAACTGAGAATATAGAAAGTGGAACCCAGGGACCTAAATTTCCATCACAGTATTTATCATGGTTATCTATGTGTCAAGCACTGGGAGCTAAAACCAGTCAGCTGCCACCAACCAGTGCAGCTGAACTCCTGCAGCTTTCTGCCACCACTTCATATCGATATGCACTCCAGTGATGACTGCATGGCATTTCTCTGGCTGGATGAGCTGAGGGTGTCATCAATAAACTTTCCTGCTTAACGTGCATTAAAACTAGCGTTTTCTTCAAGTTAAACCCGAACACTCTAGCGCCAGGCGTGGCAATTTTTTGGGGGGAGAATATAGGTGAGCTTTGCGACACTCAGGTGGGCTGTGTGCACTCTCAGGTGGGCTGTGTGCACTCTCAGGTGGGCTGTGTGCACTCTCAGGTGGGCTGTGTGCACTCTCAGGGCTGTCTGGGCTATGGTGTTTCACCAGGGATCGGCAGGCCGGCAGCACGGTGTCAGTGAGGCGGAGGAGAAGAAAGAGGAGGAGGGGCAATCACAGATGCGGCTGCCGAGGTCGTCATCAAGCGCGACCTCGGGCAGCCGCATCGGCCTGAAACCTGGATCTTCCTCTGAGCTGCGGGCACCTGTAAACAGGCACAGGCGCCTGCAGCTCAGAGAAATATCCAGTTTCAAGCCGATGCGGCTGCCCGAGATTGCGCCTGCCGAGGACCTCGACAGCCGCATCTGTCACAAAATTTAAAGTGCCGATGTCGGTAAATCCAAACAGGCGGCAACCCTAGTTAAAACGGCCACTTGCAGTCTGTATCAGAAGCCCACATGACCAGGTGACAACACAGGATCCCAACTGGGAGACGGGCATGGAGTGTTGTCACCCTATAACAGGAGGTGCATGAACAAGGAGCTGTAGGTCAGGATCACCGGGTATTAATTTAATGAAAGCTGCAGATTAACTAACTAAAACATAGAGTAATTCAATTGGGTAAAAAAATATACCTGAGAAAGTAGAGATAATACAATTGATATGTTTCAGGTTAAAGCTTTGAGAGTTGGGGCACCGAGGGCTGGCACTGTGAAATATTCAGTTTGCACAAACAGAGAAAGAGCGAAGGGGACTGAATACTCAGCCACACATGGCCTTAATGATGTGCATAAATCTGACGTAACATAAGGGACTGCAGAGACGAGGAGTATTTCAGTGCCGCTATGCAGCGCCTGGGGCTCAGTGCCAAATATCCTGCATGTTGTTTGCCTTGAGCTAATGCAGCTACATACGCGCACCGCTGTCCACTCTGAAGCAGCATGTGTTAGCTAATTACCTTAACATTTGGATGATGGTCGCTGCACATTTAGAGCAGTGAGCAGGAAGAGTAAAGGCTGGCAGAGACGGCTTCAATTTCGCCTGTTCATCAATGCGAGAGGGGGGGGGGGGGAAAATGGGTCGGTTCCCCAATCCACGCTAACAGCATGGATGGAGAAATCTCCATTATACTCAGGCAGCCAGTGCATGCATGGCTGCTGGCACTGATGCACAGTGACTGCACTTGATAGGATGCGGTCGCTGTCTGGCTGATAATTTTCCACTTGGCTCAGCTGATTTTTGAATTGACTTTTGTTGAGTCGGGTGGAGCAGAAAGGGCCACCCACGACACAAATTTCTGCTGAATCGCCCCAAATTTGAGCCATCTACTGGGCGGTCTCATGAAATGTATTGCATTGCTAAGGAGGAACTTGACTTTTGATTATCTTTTTAAAATATCTTAGATCTTTCATTAGGAAATCTTCTCAATTGTAAAGCCCAACTTCAGGATTTAAAATACATAAATAAAATTAAATGGCCCGGCAGTAGTTAGGGCTCGTTCACACCATAGGGCTACACTAAATGCGTGGGATCCATGAGTTTAGTGCAATACTACACACTAGGTGCACTGGTGTGTTGCATTGCCATTGATTCTGAATGGGGCCCTAGTGGCCCTCCCAGCGGCATGCATTGCAGAGCAAAAACCTGCATTGCCGTGTGGTAAGAAAAAGTAACTCATGCATTAGGTGCATCAAGAGGTGCATTGGGGTGCCCTTCCAATCAATGGCAACACAACGCACCAGTGCACCTAGCGCGTGGTACCATGATAGCACATTCTAGATGCGCAAATGTAACTTGTTAGCGATACACTATGGTGTGGATGAGCCATTTAACTGTAATTAAACCCCCATAAAATGTTATAATATCGCAGCTTTCCAATCCTTCTATGCAGTGGCTGCATTTGTATTGTTTTTTAAGTTTTTTTTCCCTTTTATTTTCTCCTGGTGATTCTGCCAGTAACACGCTCTGTCCCTGGATGTTAATGCTCACTTATTGTACTTTTTTGGGACAACAGATAGGACTCTGGAACCCCCTCCTATTCGCCAGAGCACAGAGAGGAGTAGTTCTGTAGTCCTCAAAAAGAGCTAAGATGATGTCTCCAGAAACAGAAAAGTGGTAGATAGAGTACTGACCATGAAAAAGAGAGATCTGGTGGATTAATAAAATTATCCTCCTTATATCCTAAAGAATTTAATAACAATTAGGATTTATATCTGTTTATGCAATTCAATGCATGTACATATTGCCATATTGTTGCTAAATTTCCTGGGCTCGCAGTTAACCAGCTACTACTGACCAAAATTGTACCTTTTTTTGTGCATGCCGTCACATATCCGGAGCTGATACTTTGACACTGTTTTATAAACATTTGATTGATATCTGGTGTAGGTTACATTACATCTATGCAATGCCCCTATTATGTGTTTCCTATTACATATACATATATACCTGTCAGTACTTTGAGTTAGCTTT
>NW_017306379.1:944241-956303 GCF_000935625.1 Nanorana parkeri
TTTTTTCAGGTTTTTATACCTACTCACCATTACAATTTCCCTTTAAAAAGTACTCAGGTTGGCTTAAACACAAACTTTTCTCTACTATGTAATGGCAGAGGTTAAATATAGGTTAAATATAACCTATTAACAATTCTGTCTCTGTTCCTGAAGCTGGGTGGGCATTTGATATGCAAATTAACTGATCTCTTAAATGGGCCTGTGCCAAAATGGAAGCTATTAGCATTTTTATAGAGTTAAAACTAAATATGCGATGCTAGAGCAGACAGAAAAAGTTGACTTCATGATCCCTTGTAAAGCTGCAGATCATCTTTTGTACACCTGGGGATACCTTCCACACTCCCAGGGGCAATCATATAATGAAACTATTAACTTCTTGGAATTAAAGCTTAACCTCTCCCACATCCCTTTGACCAATGTAAGGCTTCATTGTAGGCATGAACCCGGGATCAGATGGTTTCCCCAATGCACAGATGGTCTTTAAGTGACACTAAACTCAAGAGTTAAATGTTAAAAAATTCATTCAAGTACCCTAACTATTAAAAAAACTGTATTATATTTGTGTATGTAGATCCTCAAATCATCTCTGAATTGGTGGTGACACTGTCCTTCCTTCTGGAGGGTGGCTACTTTTGTTCCCCATTGTCACTGTGTATTGTAAAGTAGCGACCGCTCCAAGCTCACTCCTGTGATGGACTACAATCTCATGTTTAGTTCTCATGGTGCTCCATATGTCTACATCAACACACAGAGTGCAAGCTTACCTAGAAGTACTCCTTCCTCACTTCTGAAAGTATTATTTCACCCATTACAGTAAACATCTATATTTTGTACTTCCATCTCTCTGCGTGTATATAACCTTGTTTTTCTTGTGAGGTGCTCAGGCATCGGTTTTAGAGTTTTTCAAAATGTCAACATAATCAACTGTCAAACGCAATAGCGACCCGCTAGTTCTCATGTTCCGTACTGGAATTTATTTATAATTTTTTTAAAGTTTAACAATTTATGTTTTGTAAAGGTCTATTTTTTTATTGCAAATAAATATGTAACAAACAATAGAAAGTGCATTATGTGTGAAGATATTTAAAGTGGATGCGGAGGGGGAGAAGGGGGACAGAGAGGGAGAGAAAAAAGACCAAGATGATAAAACAAGACCATATTTATCACTGAGCACAGTAGGCATATACTATTGCTTATGGGGTGCTCGCTTGGATTTCATTTCTCACTGCTTTCCCTGATTTAGGCATTGTTTAAAGTGCATGTATACCCTAAAAGTGAACTTCTCGTACTTCTCGTACTTGTAATACTTAGGCAAGAGAAGGCAATGCAGCCACCTGAGTAGGCAGAACTCTGCTTGCAGCAGCAAATCCCCCTAACAGAAACATGTATAAGGGTGGCCAAAGGCATCTCACACATCACAATGGGGCTTCACAGATGTCCTCACAGATACAGTCTGTCCCCTGATTAGGG
Source organism: Nanorana parkeri (assembly GCF_000935625.1). Taxonomy (NCBI): domain Eukaryota; kingdom Metazoa; phylum Chordata; class Amphibia; order Anura; family Dicroglossidae; genus Nanorana; species Nanorana parkeri. The sequence goes on from NW_017306379.1 coordinate 945,712, forward strand.
TTCTTGCAGGCTGCATGGAGACGCATGAGGAGTAGGCCACAATGAGTGGTGTAGACTGCACTGTCCTTAGTGGCCTCTGCCCTGCTGCAACCTCTCTAAGGGAGGCATCCAGCAATGCCCTGGTCTTACCCTCTCTAGCATGCACCTTTCTCCATTTGAATCCAATGCCTTCCTTGGTGGCTTTGTGGCTTCTCTCCACTGATGCCAGCCTACACACACACCATCCTGGCTCATGTCTCCAGGTTTTTGCCTTTCACCAGTCTGCACACCTCTCCACTGATAGTCTGTTGGCTGTGCTGCGTGTGATTTAACCTCTGCTCCTGGATGCCTTTTCAGGGCTCCCCTCAGGCTGACCACTTGCGGTGTCTGCATGCATCCCTGCTCGTCTCATGGCCGAGAATCCGAACTGTGCATGCACCCGCCCCAAGATCCTTTTGCGGCCGCACGAGCAGTTCCTGATTCTCGGCGTGGTAGCGTGCAGCGATAACGATGTAAGTTTAAACCGCTGGTAAAGCTGTTTTAAAAAAAAAAAACGTTTTGCCTATATCTATGGTCCCTGTGTGTGTTGTAAAGTAGTCACCGCTACAAGCTCGCTTCTGTGATTAGTAAACTAAATATGAGATTGTAGTCCATCACGGAACCAAGTTTGGAGTGGTGACTACTTTACAACACACACAGGGACCATGGGGAACAAAAGCAGCCACCCTCCAAAAGGAAGGACAGTGTCAGCACAAATTCAGAGATGATTTGAGGATCTACAGCCGAGTGATACACAAATAAGATACATTTTTGTTAATTGTTAAGGTACTTGAATGCATTTTTAAGATTTATCTGTTGCGTTTAATGTCACTTTAACGAGCATTTCTATCAGGGCATATGCAGTTTAACCTGTGACCCATTGCATGAAAAAGACAGCTCTTTGAAAGGACCACAATCTGGCTGTTCAATAATTTTGGAACTGGGGGGATGAAAATTTGTCAAGAGTAGAGTTTTCCATTACAAAAAAAGTGCTAAAAAGGTGCGGTAGGTCAATTAAAAACTCTGCCTGTGACCGGTGAATCTTAAGTTTTAAACCCCTAATGGTATGCTCTTGGACTGTACACTTTCTTTGTTACTTTAAATTCCCCGGATTCTCCAAATCCTCAGACATCCTGGGGCCTTTTTGTGGTGGCCAGACCTCTGGTCTCTCCTGTAAGCCATCATTCAGAGCCAGTGAATAAGAAGGAATTGCCGCGCCTTGGACGCTTACCAGGTAATGAAAGGATCTTTTAGGGATTATTTTCTAGGTTCAAGTGCTAAAAGCAGGTGAGACAGAGCAGCCATGCGAGATCCAAGGCGTTTGTTTGGCCCCCTGTAATTGTTATCCCGCCAGAGTAACTTATAAGCAAATGAACCGAAAGTGTTTGTTTTGTACCATACAGAGTAAACAGAGGAGACAATTCACTGCACATATAATGTGTTTATATGTTGCTATTCTCTAAGCTTAGATAAAGGAAAGGCTTAGCATGTAGGCACATCTCTGTGGCCCTTTCACTCTCATTTTTCAACTCCTCTTTTCTGGCTGATGAAACTTTCCTGTCATTTCTAACAATGGCAGCATTTAAACACACACACTGGGTTTGTTCACACCAGATGCATTATCATTAGGGATGAGACTTTAATGGAAAATCTAATCTACTGGTAATTTGGTGCAACAGACCCAATTTGTTATATACTGGGTGAATATTTGCTTCGCCCTTCATAATAGTGGACTGGTAAAATGAAATCTAAAGGACAGCTTACCAATCCATTATGCAAAGTGGCAGTAATCTTGCCAACAAGAAGACTGTGCTCCCTTGATGTCTTTTGTGGGACTTCACTTTCCTAATCAGAATGTACCAGGGGCAGTCCTTCCCTGTATGCATACTATGCAGCTGCACAGGGGTCCTCTGGGACCATTTATACTGAATGGAAAGGGGCAGAACCTGTTCCTACCCAGAGGTTCTTTGGTCACTATGTCCACCACTGTGAAGTTCTGTGTTTCCTTATTAGGATAGCACTTCAGAACTGAAGTATACATATCTTTATTAGTTCACTGACAACACAGAGAGTGGGATTACACCCCTACAGGAGCCACCTTATAAGTCGTATCCCTATTGCAACCTGTGTGGCATCCTCAGGTCACCTGGAGGTTGATTTTTCCCTAATTCCTTGGAGGGAAGGCTTCTTGTTGGGGAGTCCTGTGCTGCATTGCCAGCTGGAAGTGAACTTCGAAGTGCCAGTCCACTAACATGTGAAGTAAAGTGCTGCTTCTTCTTAGTGAACCAGCTAGATTTGCTGCCAGGTATGACTAATTTTCCTTAAAGCCCCATTCTGGGACAATTTTGTTCCTCCTTCCACCCTCGCCTAATCCATATCACATGGATTTAATTTTCCTACATGTTAAGGCAAGGTAAACTGACCTTAGTGCCCTGTCCTGATCCCTCACTGCCACTGTTTCTGGGGCTGCTAATCCAGTGCTGAATATGGTTCCTCACCATCCCAAGCCCTCTTGCAGTGATGTCATTCCTTTTCTGGATCCTGAGAAAACTCTGCTGCTGGACAGCCAATAGGAAGTGCCAAAGTCATGTTTGCAGTGAAAAGGATACCAAAAAAAGGACCCTGCAAGTAAACAATGGAAAAGAGAAGAGCTGGGCCCTTAGGTAAGAATAAAGGCTTTTAGATAGTTTTCTTTTTCATCAAGTGATCTGTTAGGAAGCGGTGCAAATTATACTGTAGTTGGCTTTTAACACTAGTCATACATTTACTTGCATTTTGGAAGCATTAAAAATGCTTGGACATGGCAAAATCCTACAGCCTCTTCAGCTACCATGCCTGCCAAATGGTGTCCACCCCAGTGGCCACTCAGCCGCCTCATCTCTGAAGGGCAACGTTGCCAAAGTGAAACTGACGCGGCTTTGTGCATCCCATGCAAACGTCAAGCCAGAGGGTGAGTTGCTTAGCAACCAAACACCTTTGCCCCGGTAGTTCCCATTTCCCATTTGTTTTTATAACAACTAAACATAGATACATCAACACATATGTTCACAGTAATTAGGGAGTTCAGTAAATCCCCGTTATAGTCCTCCATTTCGGCTACTGACAGATTGATCTGTCACTCAGCACTTAGCAAACACGCCAGCTTTCACTTGGTATATTAACAGAACTACTTTGGTGGTGATCAGCAATTCATCGCACAGTCATCACTGAATCCCATTCTTCACAAGCCTCAGTCGAGTATTATTTATTCTAAGAATGATACCAGGGGCTGCTCATAAAGGTTCCGTAGCAATTTGGGTGCTGGTATGCCAGCTGTGTTCTGCCTATCAAGGATCGAACTGCTGGCCAGTTTGGGTTTCAGAATGAAAAATGGTTTCCATTTATTTAAGATTACTATATTGTTTTATTCCTGGGTATTCAAAGCATTTTATCTGCTTCTGGGTCAGGTGATTAGTCAGCAATCCTGGGCACACTCAGTAGTATATCGTACATGGCAGATTTAAGGCAGGAGCCAATTCACCTACCAGTATGTCTTTGGAGCATGCAAGGAAATTAGTACAGCCATGTAAGCACCGGACGGCGGACGAAGCACAGGACGGCGGACGAACATGCAAAGTCCATGCGGATAGTTTCCTGACCGTGACTCAAATTGCATAGTAGAAGTGTTAACTGCAACTGCACCACCCTTAGATCGTTATAGAATAACTGACCTCAAAACGTTTTCAGTTTTGGATTTCCCTATACTTTGTGTCCAATAGCCACGACAGAAAGTAAGGGAAAATGCCTCCAAAGAAAGGTAAATCACTAGTGGTCAGCAGGGTCACCGGAACTAGTGTCCCCATTGGAAGATTTTCCATCACAGGCTGGGGGAGAGGACAAAACCTGTAAAGCTGGGTATACATGTATCGATTTGCACACTGTGGGTGCCACCCAGCACCCCTTGTGGGCATCACGATCAGCATCCTTCCGCCCGGCATCCCATTATAAGTTGATTGAAATGTCGGTTGGAAAATTTACAGCCCAGATCAGCTGTTAGCTCTGTTTGGGTATTCTGACAAACTGGCAGCCACTGTGAGAGTACAATGCAAACAGCGGGGGATTCGAGCGTTGATGGAGAAATCTGTTCTATCTTTTTGGTTCACCCATGGGTTGAGCAAAAAAATAGACAAGTGCATACCCGGCTTAAGTGTCACTTAACTTTAGCAGAGAAAAATCAGGTCTTCTGCTCTACAGGACAGGGTTGTGCTATGCAGCAGAGCTAAGTACATCTCAGGACTGGATCAACAGAAATACAAATGATTTGGCAGGTAAAACAGCTCCCCTACGTGCATTGCATCTGGAGCTATAAACACTGAAAATGTACCCAAAGGTGAAGATTAGACATGTGCGATTTGTCTCGTTCCGAATCGAAATTCGGACGAATTTTCGGAAATTCGGACATTCAGATGTATCCGAATTCCGAATTACAGACATAACGAATGCAAGCGAATCCGAATTTCCACATCCGAAATTCGGTTAGTACGAACGTTCGTTTCGTTTTATGTTCTTATTCGTTTCTTATTCGTTTCGTTCGTTGGAGCAAAGTGACATTAGAGAAGGAGAAAAATATTTTTTCCCCCTCAAATGTCACTTTTGCTGCAAACGAACGAACGAAACGAATAAGAAACGAATAAGAACAGAAAACGAAACGAACGTTCGTACTAACGCTACCGAATTTCGTCCGAATCCGAATTCCGAATCCGAATTGACTTTCACACCCGAATCCTGAAAAACGAAATAACACAAATCCGAATTTAAAACGAAACTAAACAAATTTTTTGGCAGTGCACATGTCTAGTGAAGATACACTTCAGAAGCCTGGAGCCCCCTCAGAGCTCTGGGTCACAAAGAGGCTTGTACCTGTAGACACCATCCTGGTTCAGCGAAAAAGAAAAAAAAAAGAAAATTTTTTTCCAAAGCTAAGCAAGATCGACAGTCGGCTAACATAATATTTTTTTCACCATGTTACTTGACTACACATGAATTCATTAAGCTTTTCAAAGGACACTTCAATATCTCTTCTATGCCGCAATACCCAACCATTGTTGAATTCATCGTACAAGGTTTCCTGAAAATAAAAGGGAAGTTTTATATTTAAAATACATCTTAAAAGTCTTAATATTCCAGCTGACGACCTTTCAAAAAAATCAATGCGTTGTAGCACAATTAATATTCAGTCTTTCTAATTACCTTCTGTATTTTCATAGGAAGATTATGGGTTTCAAATTGATGTACAAAAGGTTATTCTCTGATGTACAATGATTAAAATGTTATGCTACATCACTAATGAATATCAGAATTATTTCTTTGTGAAATTATTTTTTTTTTACCTGATGATTGTTCCCTTGTGAGCTACTTCACAAATATATGACGGTAAAGGCATTTGTTTTTATTTGAAGAAAAATTAATTTAGATTTAGGAGTGTATTTAAAAGGAGCAGGCGCCTCTAGACGCTAGACCTGTCTACAGTCACCAGCAAAAGCCATTTATTCAGATGGTAAATTCATAAATCAAACAGGGCACAGCAGTTTCAACATTTGCTATTTTATAAATATGGAAAATGGAAACCAATTAATACTTTTCACATGATTAGATAAGTGTAAATTCATACATTGTTTGAGATAATACTCTCAACTCCTTTAGTATACATGTCATTATTTTTGTAGAGAAGGTTCTTTAAAGGGGAATTGAACACTGGAAGCTGTGCCTAAAAAGGGCAAGCAGAGGGTAATGGATGGAGGACTAGTCACCGCTATTGCCTGTGGTCTACCTAAGGCTGATTATTTTCCTATTACTGACTTACCATGCCTTGTTCTGCCTAAGGTCCAGGTGGCTAGAAACGAATAAGAAACGAATAAGAACAGAAAACGAAACGAACGTTCGTACTAACGCTACCGAATTTCGTCCGAATCCGAATTCCGAATCCGAATTGACTTTCACACCCGAATCCTGAAAAACGAAATAACACAAATCCGAATTTAAAACGAAACTAAACAAATTTTTTGGCAGTGCACATGTCTAGTGAAGATACACTTCAGAAGCCTGGAGCCCCCTCAGAGCTCTGGGTCACAAAGAGGCTTGTACCTGTAGACACCATCCTGGTTCAGCGAAAAAGAAAAAAAAAAGAAAATTTTTTTCCAAAGCTAAGCAAGATCGACAGTCGGCTAACATAATATTTTTTTCACCATGTTACTTGACTACACATGAATTCATTAAGCTTTTCAAAGGACACTTCAATATCTCTTCTATGCCGCAATACCCAACCATTGTTGAATTCATCGTACAAGGTTTCCTGAAAATAAAAGGGAAGTTTTATATTTAAAATACATCTTAAAAGTCTTAATATTCCAGCTGACGACCTTTCAAAAAAATCAATGCGTTGTAGCACAATTAATATTCAGTCTTTCTAATTACCTTCTGTATTTTCATAGGAAGATTATGGGTTTCAAATTGATGTACAAAAGGTTATTCTCTGATGTACAATGATTAAAATGTTATGCTACATCACTAATGAATATCAGAATTATTTCTTTGTGAAATTATTTTTTTTTTACCTGATGATTGTTCCCTTGTGAGCTACTTCACAAATATATGACGGTAAAGGCATTTGTTTTTATTTGAAGAAAAATTAATTTAGATTTAGGAGTGTATTTAAAAGGAGCAGGCGCCTCTAGACGCTAGACCTGTCTACAGTCACCAGCAAAAGCCATTTATTCAGATGGTAAATTCATAAATCAAACAGGGCACAGCAGTTTCAACATTTGCTATTTTATAAATATGGAAAATGGAAACCAATTAATACTTTTCACATGATTAGATAAGTGTAAATTCATACATTGTTTGAGATAATACTCTCAACTCCTTTAGTATACATGTCATTATTTTTGTAGAGAAGGTTCTTTAAAGGGGAATTGAACACTGGAAGCTGTGCCTAAAAAGGGCAAGCAGAGGGTAATGGATGGAGGACTAGTCACCGCTATTGCCTGTGGTCTACCTAAGGCTGATTATTTTCCTATTACTGACTTACCATGCCTTGTTCTGCCTAAGGTCCAGGTGGCTATCATGGAAGAGGAGCAGGACTTTGCTTCTTGATTTTGAAGCTTCCCTCCTGGTGACAGGTGATCTGATGACTGGTGAGGTTATATCCAAAAAGCAGCATGAGAGGTGGAGGAGGCACAGATCCACAGAATGAATAAAGCAGAATCAGGGAGATCCTTGCACTGCAGGACCTCGGGGACGTCTTTCTCTTCCATAGTGATGAGCCAAACATGCCTGGGTTCAGTTCACCTGGACGTTTGCTGAAACCAGCAAAAAACTGGGTTCAGCAAACATCAGAGTGAACTGAAACCAGGGCTGCCTGTGTTCTAGCAAACTGAACCCAGGGCTGTCTTTGTCCTTGGTAGGATGCTAGTGTCCCCAAAACAACATCGGTTATTATGGTGCATTTGTTTGTGTTCTAGCAACCAATGTCACTGTGCAGCCAAGTCACTACCATCGTACTAACCAAAAATGCTGTGCGGGTCGCACAATGCCATTGGTCACAGGACACAGATGGAGGTTCAGAACGTGGGAGGACTGACCACGCCCATCACCATTCTGCCAAACAGCTTGGGTTCAGGTTGAACCCTTGGCCGACCTGGACCTGAGGGGTCATACACTGCTCCAATTTTGAGCAGTGTATGTCACCTTTGCCAACTCAATGTATATCCTACTTGTCCCTAATTCTCTGATGTGCTATTTGGACCAAACATTTACAAAAGAAAGCAATACAATTTATGTAACAATGAACATCTCTCATGTGGTCATTTTTGGCCTCTTAAATTTAATATTAAAAGTGCTTTATTTTATCTGTTCGATAAGAGAAAACAAAATACCCATTGATCCTGCCAGGAATTTACACACTGCCTGACCACACAGTGTTATCCGGTATATTGTTTCCAGACATCTCTGTGGCCTACAAAACAATATGGGGAGAAGGAGAAATGAGGTGTTATGTAGTCTTGTCTCGGGGTGGCAACACTGGTTCTCCATAAAGTTAGTGGACCCTAGGCCAGGAAGTGTGTTAATGGCAGGATCACCAGATGGACATTAAAAAAAAATAAAAAAATCCTGAGGACTTGCCATATATTGGCAAGCTGCAATATATTGTGTTCCTGTTTTTGGATACGCTTTAACAATTCAAAGTTTTGGGATGCAGTTATTAATTCAGAAAAGCAAAAGAAATCTCATCTTTAATCAGGTTTGTAAATGATCCCATTAAACAAAACGTCTACCAAATTCACAATGTTGCCTCTATAGCGTTTGCAGTTGACATACTTATTGCCACATCGGAATGTATGCCCTTGTTCCCTGATTAAAAATACTAACTTCACCATTAAGGGCTTATCACATCTGCGTCAAGTTCAGGCATTTTGGTAATTATCCTAAGGGCTTCTATGACACAAATTTTCTTCAAGCATAGGAACGTGGTCCCGTAAAAAACATCATCAGCATAGGCTTAAACAATTCAATTTTAGGGGAAAAAGCCCAATAATTTACGAGGTTGACATTTTATGTCTCGATGTTGCCTTGCACTTTTAGTCGGAAGAAAGTTTTTACTAGCCTATTTGTCCAAATTATAATAGCAAAATGTTGTTTGGTTGCAAAGGGAATGACATCTGCATAGAGAATTTGTATTCATTGCGCTTTTTATAACATGAATAACGGGAAGATTCAGGAGCTTGCCGTGACTATAATGACTCCGGCGACACTTTACCCCGACAACCGCAGTATGATTGATGAACTGGCCACAATTTTAGGTGTAATTCCACCTTTTGGGCAAAAAAGACGCACTTAGAATCATGTCTCGCATTTAAATAAATCATCAAATACCTGTTCACCTTTTCTGGAAAGTTTCTGCGCTACTTTAAGTCACATTCCCTGTCAGCTTTATGGCAGCTTTTAAAAGTAGTTATGGTTGAATTAAAGGCTGCCATGCTTAGAAAACTCCTTGGAGTCCCAATGCAAAATTTTTCTCCCATGCCTGAACTGTTCAGATGGGTTGTCCACTCAGAGAAAGAGGTATTTGGTTGTTTTCTACACCAGTTTTTTTTCCCAACTGAGGGGCCTTCTGGTTTCTTCAGGGGTGCCTTAAAATGTTTGCACAGTGTCATGTCTTTCCATGGGACAGGTGAGGTGGGCCAGTTGCCACCACCATGAAAATGAATGACACTAAGCCAGGGAGGGTGGAATCCGTTCACAAAAGGATGGAAGTCTATCCACATGCCCGACTGATGTCTGCCCACCATTTGACGTGCTGCTGCATCTGCTGCTTTTGATGAGATGGTAGTACTCTGAAGTAAAGGGGGACTGAGCACTCGGATGTGAAGAGGGGGCTCCCGATATTAATGGAGGACTTTGATGTGAAAGGGGGGTCTTTGATATAAAAGTTAGACTTCTGATGCGAAGGGGAACTCCTGATAGGAAGGGAGGATTTCTGATGTGAAGGGGAGCTCCTGATAGGAAGGGAGGATTTCTGATGTGAAGGGGGGCACCTGAAAGGAAGAACGGAGCTTTTGATGTGAAGGGGAACTTCTGATAGGAAGGGGGGCTCCTGATATGAAGTTGAGACTTCTGATGTAAAAGGGGGCTTGTGCTGTGAAAGGGGACTCCAAGTGTAAGAGGGGGGAATCTGATATGAAAGGAGGGGGTTCTGATGTGAAGGGGACGTTGATCTGAAAGGGGGGATTCTGATGTCAAGGAGGAAAGCCCATTTTTTGTGTTTTTGCATTGTGTCCCACGTTGAAATCCATAACAGGCCCCTATCTTGGATAACGGTCTGGCATTTATTTTGGACGGGCCACATGTCATTTTTTTAATTTTTACATTGACGTTTTTTGCATTTTAGACTGAGGTGCCTCAGGATTTTGCATACTTTCAAAGTTCTACACTGAACGACAATTTCTGTACCAACCTTGTCCTCCTTGCCATTTTATGTTCCATATTCCAAAATATGTTTTGTGAAATATCAGAGGCAGATAGGAATCTGCAATAAAGTTTGCTAAAATGCTGCAAGCATATAAAAAAACAAGCCATGCCTATAAAAGAAGAGCGTTCACACGCACCTTTCCTGCTGCCAAACTCCTCTCTAATGTCTCAGCATTCTTCTTCTACTGAAGTCTGCACTGAAACCAACACTTCCTGGAGTGTTGAGCTCCTGGTTCCCCTAAAGCTCGAATTGGTCCCTCCTGCTGACCTTCACATAACTACTGTGTCCTGTAATAGGTGAAGGTCAATGGGAAGAACCACTGAGAGCTGCTGGGGAACCAGGAGATCAACACTCCAGGAAGTATGGGTTTCTGTGCAGACTTCAGAAGAACATTGCTGACCATTAGAGAGGAGTTAGAAAAACATGCCTTTTGATCCTGTCATAAATCGTGTGAGCTGATAACTTTCAGAGAGGTCACAATGTTGGGTATTATTATTATTATTTATATATATATAAATTATTCATATAGCGCAACCAATTTACAATTTTTATTGCTTTACATATTATT